>NW_010339143.1:0-12872 GCF_000700745.2 Antrostomus carolinensis
GAACCTCTCCTGATTACCATGACCTCTCAAAGATGATCGAGAGTGCCCTGGCAATGACATCAGCCAGCTTGCTCAGCACATGTGGGTGCATCCCATCAGGGCCCATGGACTTGTGGGTGTTACGGTTGCATAGTTGATCTCTAGCCCAATACTCATTGACCAAAGGAAAGTCTTCCTTTTTCCAGACTCTCTCATTGGTCTCTTGGGTTCGGAATTCCTGAGGGGTGGCCTTGGCACTGAAGACTGAAGCAAAGAAGGCATTCAGTAACTCTGCCTTCTCCGTGTCCTCTGTTACCAGGTACCCTGCCCCATTCAGTAGCGGCCCCACATTTTCCCTGGCCTTCCTTTTGTTATTGATGCATTTGAATAAGCCCTTCCTGTTGTCTCTGAGCTCCCTTGCCAGATTTAGTTCCAACTGGTCCTTGGCCTTCCTTGTCACATTTCTGCATGCTCTGGTGATGCCCTTACATTCTTTCCAAGTGGTCTGTCCTTGCTTCCACCCCTTGTACACCTCCAGCTTATGTTTGAGTTTTACCAGGAGCTCCTTGTTCATCCACGCTGGTCTTCTCCCCGCTTTGCTCAACTCCTTGCACGCAGGCATGCTTTGTTCTTGAGCCTGAAGGAAGTAATTTTTGAATCACCAGCTCTCTTGCACCCCTCTTACTTCAAAGGTCTGATCCCATGGGATAAAATGGGATAAATGCCATATGGATTTGAGCTCTGTAAAAGTGAAATGGGTATATCAAATTCTGCAATATGGAATAGATCCGTATTTTTACAAGGAACGCTGACAAAGTTGAAGAGCTAAGCAGTAGACCAGAAAAATGTTCCACATGCCCTTGATTGAGTGTACCTCAGAAACATATCTGTGTCATTACACAACTGGGAAGCTCCACTATTGTGGAAATTTCAGTCTCAAACTGAGAATCCAAGAGAAGCAAGTTCCAGTAGCATCACATGGTCCTTCACAGAGTTGAAAGTAGCTCTCTAACTAGCAAAAGGGCTTTAGTTTTTCTGCTTTCTCAGCTGTTGGAGACAGATTATTGCCAAACGGGTTAGCAGTTGGGAAGTTGGAAAAAAAAAAAAAAAAAAAGTAATGTGCTTCTTTCAAACAGGTGTTCTATGCCCACAGCAAAGAGGAAAACACATGAGAAGAAACATTTGCACAGGAGGCATTAGAATAAAAAAAGACCTGAGCTGCAGAGACTGAAATATGTTTACAAAATGGCAGGCAGCCAGAAAGCTGGAGGGTGGGGGAATGACTGCTTTTTCTTATTTTTCACATTTTTGATTGAAGACACTTGATTCTGATTTCAGTTACATGGTTACATATTGGTGCTTAAAATGTGAAATCAGCTGTTGTTCAGAAGCTGATTTAACAAGCTAGGCAGGAGTATCTGCCAGTGTCTCTAAGTTCAGAAATCAGGCACAGATTTTCTGGCAGAAGAACTGGGAACCAAGAAACCATAATAAAACACAGCCACACCAGCCAGTATCTGTTGCTGAAGATCAGACCCATATTAAAAATATTTTCTCAAAATATAACAGGAATATTTATGGAAGTTTTAAAAGATTTTATTCAATTTAAGAGAACACAATTTGTATTTTACTACGCAAAAGCTACAATGCCTTTTAATAGGGAAGCCCCTATTTCTGCCCTTATTTACAACTGAGTTCTTTATGCCTGCAGAATTCTAAACCAACACAAAGATAAATGTATACATACAGGAATAAGCAGATCCTTCTGTCAAAGGATTTGGCCTTTGTTATTACATCCATGAGTTCGCAGCGCGTACATGTAACCATCTGTATCTTTCCTTGAAGTGCTTATCTGTGTGATCCTTCAGAAAATTAAGCCTATTCTTTGAGTTACACAGATACGTATTTTTCACTTGTATGCAATTGGTGTTTAGAAAATAAAAGCTGTTATTCTCAGTTCCTGTCTCTCAAACAATTTAACATTTTCAAAGAAAATATATACTTTATAAGTGAATCCAAGATCCTTCTAACTAAATATGTTCCATTTTTCTCCCATCTTGAGAATTTTATTCTGCTTCTTTATTGACAAGCATAATGGAAAAAGTGGCACAGCAAGAGCTCTGCTTATTATTTGTTTTGATAGACATAACTGGGAGGAGATGTTCTAAGCTCCAAGTATCTCAGGTAGCCATTTCAAAAGGCAATATTTAAAGAGTGGCTCTCTGCGAAAAAGAAAAGACTTATAATTCAAAACTCTTACCTGATAATATCTTGTCCACTCTTTCCAGTTCATTTTGCTGAGACTTTCTGTGGTGATACAAAATAAATAAGTAATATCACACAGTCGCAATTTTTTGGTTAGAAATTTTATGTCTGTTCTCATTGCGTATAGTTTAGATTATTCACATTTTCTGACAATGCATATGAAAGTTTCTGAAGGAGAATAGAATCTTTTTGTCATCTTTTTGTCCTAATCTCATTGCCATAATATCATCACCTTTGGCAGTCCTGTTTGACAGTTCATGAAAATGCAGATTGCCATCCAACCTACAAGGAAGGAGCCCTCAGACGCCAGTGTATCCTTAGGGCAAGAAGTCAAACTAAAAAGTTTATTGTACTTCAAGTGATCATATCCCTTTGACATTTTTCACAGTTTTTCTCCTCCCTGAACTTTTGCACACATTCAAGAAAAGAAAGTTGACATAACAGCAAAATTAACATTAATCGGCAGATTTTTTTTCAGAAGCCTTGGTTCTCGATTTAGATGCGCTCTACATAGGTGACCAATTAAACTATCAATTTCCAAACCTTCCTTCTCAAATGACATATATTCTTGAGCTTGGGATTTTTTTTTTGTATTTGTTTTCATATCCTGGCTGTTATTTTTTTGAGGAATTCAAAATGACAAAATACTGAATTAGATAAGGTGAAAAATACTTTTAGGTTGATAGTTTGATTTAAAAAAAAAAAAAAAAAACTAAACAAAATAAAAAAAAACCAAAACAACCAACAAATAAACTAACAAATAAAACAAAACAAAAGTGAGCAGACTCAACAGTCAAAAAAATAAGATTATTCAAATACAATTGTAGCATATAAGAATCTTCAGTGTATATTATACAATTGTTAGGTACTGTCAGGGAACAGCATGAGCCACAAAGCCCATCTGAACACTAACAAAAATAATTGCCTGACAAGGTCTACCCTGACCAGACATGAATGATGCCAAAGAAGATAAGAATATGAAATCTGTAATGTATACAGGAACTACAATATAAAAGTCCATCTCAACCCTCATGGATTTCCCAATAGCTCCTTGTCTAAGGCTGAAATAGATCAGCTTGAATAAAGAAAGATTCACTTCTATTAGTATTTTTCTACTTCCACAAGGGGAATATCTCCTACTCTCCTCAAAAGTCAATCTTAAAAAAGGAATGACACTGGATTTTTTCGTCTTGAAGACACATAAATGCTAGTGACTGATAATTGCATGCTGAGTCAATCACCAAGAGTGTGTAAACACCAAAAAGCATAAGATTTGTTGGAACATCAGCATAAGAAACAGTTCTGAGATGGAACGTATAAATCAGAAAGTCACTGTGAATCAGTAGTTACTGATAAGTATCTGGTAAAACACAAGATAATTCTCTCATCTGTCATCTAATTGACTACACTCTGGTGTATTAATTAGGTCTTCATTGATGAAGGTTAGTTTTTGAAGGTGCTGTGTGTTTAGAGCAGCTTTTGCAATCTTTGGCAAATGCAGTACTGACCCTATGACAGATTCAAGTCTATTGTTCACTGGCACCTTTCAGTTTCCTAGGGCTGAAGTTAAAAAGTGTTAAGCCAAGAAGCAGAGAATAAGATAAAAAAGGAGATGGGAAGAAAGATGAAAACACCAGAGACAGGTGAAAATCTACAATTATTTTAGTAATTAATTCATTATGAAGAGTAAGAATTTGCTCACAAAATGCAGAAATAAAGGAAGCTCTTATGTCACAATATTGCACTGCAAAGTAATGAAAGGGTTTCAGAAAAAACAAACAAACAAAAAAAAAAAAAACCCCAAACAAACCCAGATAAACAAATGCTATGGAACTCAGGCTCCTGAGATGTTGAGATAAAAAAGTAGATCAATTATTATTAACCATTATATCATTGTGTATAATCATGTTACTTATACATGACTAGAGGACAACATGGTCTCCGGGGTCATTAGCAAAAACGTTGTAATGAGCTGAATTCCAGTTGCACATATACTTACATAAATCATCTGTAGCTCCTTCTGAGTTACAAAGCTTATGCCCCAAAACCAAACTTAATCTTGTAAAATGTATTGCTGCATCATAAGAATGTACATAAGTCTATCTGCATAACACCACAGAATCGGGACCTGAATTACACTGCCACACCTCAGGAAGAACAAAGCAGATCCCATCTGCTTTGTCATTTCTTTAAATTGTTCAGCTCCCATCGTAATGCAAGCAACAAGCTTTTCCATTCCTCTTAATTCTTTTATTCCCATTAACTTCATTCCAAAAGTAAATATTTGTTGTTGCAACCATAGTGATAACAGATAGTTGCTGGAGACACTCATAAGAATTTTCAACCGGTCTTTTTAAAATCTGACTATATTAGGGTCTTTCTATGGTAATGAAACCATAAAGATACACTGTTGAAATAATTATTGCATCAGTTTTCAGTTACAACACTAGCAACTGTTCTGTTTAACACTATTCCAGAAGATATTAAGAAAGATCATTCTTCTGTCTCAACATTTCCCT
The DNA here is from genome assembly GCF_000700745.2 of Antrostomus carolinensis. NCBI lineage: Eukaryota > Metazoa > Chordata > Aves > Caprimulgiformes > Caprimulgidae > Antrostomus > Antrostomus carolinensis. Next base: position 4,764 of record NW_010339143.1, read on the forward strand.
GAGAAAATAGAGATTCTCAGTATTTTCTTCAGAACTTCACTTGTGTTTAAGCTCTTCTGGAAAGACATCTACAGCACCTAACACATTCTGAGTGTAGTATAAATTACCAATATTATGTTATACATAAATGAAATAAGTAAGGGACTTTTCTTTAGGGCACATTGATATAGGCATAAAGGAGAAATTGTATTACTTTCAGAGAAATTTTTTTTTCACCATAAAGAAAGACAGAAAAAGCAAATTAAGTGAGTAGAGCACAAAAAAGTGTGATGAAGGGAACAATGATTTCTATTTTCCAATTAAAACGGAGTAAAATAAACTTTTGTGGACCCAATGAGATTTTTGGGTGAGATACGGAATCCAGTAATTTTAAATAATTCTTATATATTTGTATTTTTATTTATTAGGCTCTTTCGCACATTCTGTTTGTTGTATGTATATGTATATGTATATGTACATGCACACATAGTGGTACATGTATATGAAAGACAACTCATAAGCTCTTAAAAACGGAGTATATCTACCAATAAGTGGAGCTGACCCTAGCTTCAGAATGGGACGTTTGTGTATGACAAGGAATAAAGTAGAGTCGTAAGCGTATTTCCCTAAGTAATGGAGAATAGATCACAAAACTAGTAATCAACTTAATCAGATAAGTTCTCCAAGGAATCATTTCAGCAAAGCAGGTGTTTAACATGAAAACATGAGATAGAAATAGTCATCAAAGAGGGGTTCAAGAGCTTTATTGAAAGGCATAACAGGATTAGTAGTCCTTTAATTTGGCCCTGAAAACACAGGATAGCAAAGCTTAAGGATGTGCAGCAACTCAGTAGTATTAAACGTATCACCAGCCCCAGATTTCCCATGGCATGTACCATGAGTAGGAATTGTTTAAAAGTGGAGAAAATCTGTAGTGTAAAGTACAAAGAAAATTCACCCATCTAAGGCAACTCAGTCTGAGGATCTGCCAATTTTTGATCAGAAAATGCATAAAAAAGATATTATGTAAAATGATAATCCCTCAGCATTTCCAACCCTAAAAACTCTTAGTAGATTCCTTCTATGATACAGGCAGAAAAATAATACTTCCCTTAAATTTCATTTCGTTTCAGTGGAAAGATAGACTTGATTTTTTTTTTTTTTTTTAATCTGTAATGCAGAATATTTCTCTTTTAGATCTCTAAACTGACTGTAGTCCACTATGGTAGTAAGAAAAGATTATCATCTGGTTTATGACCTAAGTGGTCCAAATTCATGCTTTCCTGGTCATATCACAAAAGATAAGTTTTTAAGAGGAGGAAAATGAAAACCTGGGTGAAACCACAGAAGAGGATTGTTCTTTCTGGCATTGTGAATGAATATTTGGATAACAAGATACATGTCTGAGTTCTACTCCCACGACATTAACCCCCTGGTATTTCTGGAACCTGACTACTGTCTCTTGGCACGTTCCCTGGAATGCAGAATTTCAACATTTTTTTTGTTGCATAAAATAAAAATGTTTTCTCAGATTTTTCCTAGGCAGTTGCTTTTCCAAATTTGCCAAACATATTAGCTCCCTTCACGATTCTCATGCCAGAGCTGCTGAAAAACCATCATCAAGCCATAAATAGAGCTTAGCAGCTCCTAAGGGGTTAAACTTGCTATTCTGAGCTGAGCCAATTTCACTTTGTGTGTTCTGCAGTGCAGTGAAAGTTAATTCATTCTAAAGCACAGAGCTTTCCAGCAACATTGTTAATATTATAATATCCCTTTGCTGCACTGTCCTAGCTAGTTTATTAGATGAGAAAAAAATACAGATGTGCTGACAAGCAGAGTTATACTTACCCATATTGGTAAAATATTTATTAAAATAACTTTAAATAATTTTATGCAGAATTTTAAGCTTTTTTAAAAAAAAATCCAAAATAGTTATTTTGATTTTTAGTAGCATAGTTGATTAGATTTTATATAAACCAGTTGTTTGTTTGTTTTCTGTTGATAAAAAGGCATGTTCTTCTGATTGTGTGATGATAATTTTTCTCTTCTTTCAGCTGCAGTAGGAGTTCCTGATTTAAAAGGTAATTGGGTTAGATGGGTGGTATATTTAAAGATATATAAAAAAAGAATATACCAAAAAAGTAACACAAAGACAGACATTATGGCTGCTGTTTCTAGCAACAGGAAAGAAAAAGAATCAAATAGTCCTAGAGTGATTGCTGAGGGAAATACAAAACCTGGCTGATCCCACATGCAATAGCTATAATGAAACAAAAAAAAAAAATCATGAATTTTCTCTGCAGAACAGAGTGAAGGTTGACAGCACATTCAAAGTCTAATACATCTATTGGGCAGTCTCATTCCTATCTGAGTTCTAGCAGTCAGATAAAGGCAGAAACAGTTTATTACAATATACAAAGGGCTCTAAGAAAGTCATCTCACTGAGTAAACTTTAGCAGTAGACAAACTGGGAATAAAGGTACCAAGACAAGATTTAACACCTTTTCTTCCGTTTCACTCGACACAACATTAAATTCTAGTGACTTTTGCATTATTTAAAGCTCCCTTTGTGCCTGTATCTTGTTGCATGTTTAGGTCCTCCGGACATATGTATGAGACTGTTGATTCCAGTCTCATTTCAAGGCCTTATCCTGAGCTCTAAACACATTTAGAACAATGTCATTACTGCGGTATTAACACATCTGAAATCGAACATCCTGCCATACCCGACACACTATCGGGCTTATCTCTAGTAAAGTAGCTGTCATGACTTTAAATGGCTGAGCTCTTAGTAAAACCCACCACTGACAAGTGCAGCACAACCATTGCACTTTTCAGAAGCCCATGTGAAGTGAGGGAATGAGCATGAATGCCATGGTTAGCAGAGGTGGTCTCCACCTAGTAGTCATTCCCGTAATCGGTGCTGGCTCCAATGGCCATGCTATCAAGCAGCTGGAAGGGAAGATCAACACCAGATGAAACCTTGCACAGTGAAAGGTGGGATACTCTTGTTGTGTGACTCAGTCATGTTTTGGCAGGTCTCCTGGCTGACTTTAGTTTTACAGACATGCTACTTTCCTCAATCATCAGTGTCTTCGGAATACAATTCTTTGTTTTAGCACGTCAGAAGTAACTGAGGGCCCATGCTTCAAGATATTCTTGTAAGACAATGTTCATATCTTCTTTTGTTTCAGATTTTGAGAGTTCAGCTAGGTGATTTGTTTTGATTGCTCAGGACACAAATAAATATTTGGTAATTTCACTCAAGAAAAAGTTCAATGGAGATTTTTAAAGCTTCTCATATGCGTAAACCACTCAACTTCCTCAATTTCTGAACTGACATAAAAATAGGAACGAAAGAATGCTAAAAACATAAAACTAAAAAATGTAATACTAAAAATAAGATTTTTTTTAGGTAAAAAGGTGGTGAAAAGCAGATATGTTTTAGAATCTGCTTACAGTCTTTCAGAAGTAGGGGAATAAATTGCTTAATTGCAAGAAGAAAATAGGAGAAAGTGAATGAAGCGGATGAGTTTAGAGGAAAAGACAGAGCAGATGACAACAAGAGATTCTCATGAGGAAGAAAGCATTAGGTAAATCGTATTGTCAAGAGATGAATAAAAGAATAAGAAAATCCAGAAAGTGTCACTTTAGTGATGTGTCAAGTGGAAGGTGTAAAATGCCGTCTCTCATGTGGGATATTTGAATAAGAAGTCTAAAATACTGCATCTAAAATGACACTAAACTGAAGAGCTATTAATTGTGTTCCTGAAAGTGTCCCTTTTTCTAAGCTGACCATCTAGGTGTCTCAGGACTGAATTTCTTTTCTATCACTTCTATCAGTTCTTAGCATTATGTAAGTGCAGGACAATAATCCTGAAATGACTCATTATGTAGAATTAGCTGGCTTGTATATATCAGAGAGAATGTTAATTAAAAGATGATATAAATATTATCTGAGCTAGATATTTCTTAAACCATCAAGTAGAGCTAGAAATAAAGTTGACCAAGAAACCGGTCTATCCATATCATATGGCTTTAACCTTGGTGAATAACTGTAAAATGTTAATCTAAAAAGTACTTATGAAAGGAGCAATCACAGACAGAGGAAGGCATACATGGCTAGCATACCAATTCTGAGTCTGTGGACAACATTATAAGTGTCCAAAATTGAGGATCTGAACATGATTACAAGCTCCTGGGTTCGCTGGGCATCCCAGGTACATCCCAGCTGCACATTGTGGTATGACATATGGCTGCCTTCTTTTGAGGCTTGAACATTCACAAAGAGAAAACCAACACTGCATGGACTGGATGAACTTCAACCAAGCCCCTAGTAGTCCGCATGTATTTACATGTCCATTTAGATGCTCATTTACTATTTGTTCTGATATAAAGCTGTTGTGGTGGATTGACCTTGGCTGGATGCCAAAGTGCACACCAAAGCCATTCTATTACTCCCCTCCTCAGCTGGAGAGGGGAGAGAAAATGCAATTAAAGGTCATGGGTTGAGATAAGGACAGGGAGAAAGAGGCACCACTGGAAAGTTGGAAAGTGTCCTTTCCAACTATAGACTGCTCTGTACTTTTACCAAGCAGGGCGTCTTTTCAGTTGCAACAGGAATTTGGTTGCTGTCTGCAGTGGAGATGCTGAAAGACAGTAGCACCTAAAGTCTGCTATTTTCTATCAGAATTAATCATTTCCTGGGACATGAGGGATAGGCAGCTGATTCGGAGAGGCATTGTACGTATCTATGAGCTGGCTTTGATGTATGGGGGTTTTTGACAGGTTTCTGTGTAAATTTTATAACAGTGTATTGCAGTTTGTTTAGCAAAGAAATAATAAAGTGAAAACCATATCACTGGAAAAAAAAAGGTTTTCATGTGCCATGATTATGAATTTGCACGTAAGATTTTAATACCTCCATATATCCTGCCATAATGATTTTACTTTTTCTTATGACCAGTTACAATTCCACTGAGTGTTTTTTTTATACCCCAAAATATCTTCCTTTGCTATTAGAGAAGATTAGTTAGGAAAAGAGGGATATATTAATCCAGCAAAGGTCATATCATCTTGAAAGGTCATATTATCTTGATTACAGATAGCTAATAAAGCAGAATTCTTATCTCTAGCAAAAGGGAATGGTACAAACCTGCAAAGTTTTTATCTGGTTTTATTTTAAAAAAAGAGGTAGATTTCAATTTCTTTACTATTAATCCCTAGAAATCTTCACATTTCATTTTAATACCATGCTAACTAAATGGAATTCATTTGACAATGCCCATCCTTGAACCTCCAACCCCGGGATTTTGTAAAGTAAAACAATTGTTTCTCTTGTCCTCTACTTTTCATTTCTTGAAAAGTGTTTTCTGAGGGTTTCTCTACAGGCAACCTGAAATTTAATTTCCTTGCAAATTTCTGCATCCTATAGTTAGGTAATTGTATTGCATTATTTATCAGGAGCCAACTGTCTGTTTACACTCTACAAATGTAGACAAAGACATGTGTCTTGCCCTGAGGAGCTTGTAAAATAATTCAAATAGTCTTATATAGTTCCAACGTGAACGGTATACATGTTTAAGATAAAAGCATCAGGCCTGATATTGTGATTCATCTCAACCAACACTTAACAAGGTTAGTATTGTTGATTTCAAGTATACTACTTATGTAACTAAGTAGTAAAGTGGAAAAGTGCTTGCAACTTAAGTTCTTAAAGTGATCGTTTCAAAATGTGATATGCAATAACTGTATTACTTTGATAAATGAATTATTCCAGAATGTTTGTAAAAGATATGCTACAAAGAATGAAAATGAAATATTCATCTCACAAAGGTGATCTTGCTATAATATGAAAAAGGTGAAGAATCAAAATTTTGGATTTTTGGATTAAACCAAAATATCCCCCATCTAACTACTTCTCATACATGGAAATGATTGATTAATTTAAACATCTTGAATTATAGGCATTAAAATGCAGTTAAGATATTTTTAGTGGAAAATTAAAGATTAAACTTCTTTGAGTTTATTTTGAGTTCAGAAGCCAGAAGCTGATGGGTAGCCAGTTTGTCTTACAATTTCACTGAAGAACAGGAGTGAGAGTGAGAAGGGTGCAGGAATTTTTCTCTTTCACACAATGATATAGAGTAATATCTCTTAGAGGTGAGACAAAGAGGCACAGAAGAGTACGGAAAGAGGTGGTTGAATGTGGAGAGGGAAGGAGCCTCCCTCTTGCCCATCAGGCAGCATTTTGCTCCACTCAAGCCTTTTGTGGCAGTTCAACTCGACACAGCAGCAGCTTCCCATTGTTTCAGTGACTGCTGTGTACCTAAGGGGAAAGGCGAAGAGGACTAGTGGCCCTTGGTCTTGTGTAACAAAGCACAACCCAAGTATTGGAGTATTGGAGAGAACTGCTAATGTTTTGAGCTGCCACTGCTTCCTGCCCCACCTCTCATTAGTTTTCCACCATCTGATGTTCTTTCTAATAAACTGAGATCCTACCGACACTGCAGCCCAGTACAACCCTGGGATCCAAAGTCTAGTCCTGAATAAGCTATCTCTAATACTGGCTACAGTAGAGCAGCAGCACTGTGGCAGGAAGGTTAGGCTAAATGGCATCATTAGTAGGAGGGACCCAGCGCCTCACTATGATGCTATGGTGCCTTACATGCATGCTGTGCTTCAGCAGCACCTTTTTACTTCCTCAGCTATTCAGACCATATTATACTGTGGTTCCCATGGTATCACAGAGATCTGACCCCTCTTTCTAGGAAAATGGGGTAGTCCAGGCTTCATCACCTTAGACCACAGTGACAAAGCATCTAAAGCAGGAGCATCACATGGGAAGAAGGCTTGGAGCAAGAATCACTTTGGCTTCAGTGGCCTTTGCTCACAACTCTCTGTAGGATGTTTGCAACAAGATTTTTGCTTGTTCTGAAAAGGTTCCACTAAGTTATTTTGACTTAGCTTGAATCTTGGAGAGAAGTGGTGCAGTCCTTTTTGGCTCTTGAACACACTCAGTGTGTGCTTTTTCTTCTGAGCTAATGTTTTACAATGTTTGCTCTGGAATTGTCTTTCGTGTGTTTTAACATAACTATTATCCCCAGATAACAGATCACAAACACTCACTAACTTCATTTAGAGAACTCATGTACGATACACATTTGTTCCCAGCATCCTCAACACTTAAAAACTGCAGTAAAGACAACAAAGTTAAATACAGCATGGGAGCACTACTTGGTTCCCCAGTAGTTTCACTGTCAAAAAACATGTTTCTTGGAGATAAAGACCATGACATTTTTTCCAGTATGAGCTTTCAGACTAACAGTAGCGTCTTTTCCAAAAATAAGCGTACCCAAGTACAGTTCAGTTGTTGGCTAGCCTAGACCATAGCCTGCTGCTGTGAAGGTTTAAAGAGGCAAATTTCTGCTGACTATCTGAGGATCACTCATTTTTATTTTTCTCCTTTGAAATGATCTGCTGTACCCAGCCAGTTGTACCTTACATATCTTTCCTCTTAATTTGCTGGGTTTACTGTACCATCATTTTTCCCAGATTTTCCCCTGAAAAATTCCTACCAGAGTATTTCTACCTAACCAGTTTCCAATAGAGCTGACTTGTAAGCCAGTCCACAAAATTAGACTGCTGCTTCACAGCCTCATGCTACCAATTCTCAGGATCGCTGTTGCAATCCAGGTTGTTATGGCTGGAAAAATAAAGTATTGACATGGCTGCTGGAACTGGCACCAGGACAAAAAAATGTTTTTGGGGAGTACTGATACTTTACTGCTTTACTGCGCCTTTTCCAGTGCAGGTGAGAAAGGGCAAATTTTGGAGTTGGAAAGTGAATTAAATGCATAATTTCTATCTTAAAAACAGTAAAAAATATCAGTCCAGCACTGCATCGGGGGTCAGAGAAAACAATACCTGTGTGCTATGCCAAGAGAATCTCTCTAAGTGCATTCACTTCCTATACTGCTTTCACCAAACATGTTCTTTGCTTTGATTCGGGGCTGCAGCCAGGAACATTTTCAAATAAACAATAAGCTCTTCCTCATGAGGACAGACTGACTTCAAGTGTGATTTCAAAGTGTTACTTTACTGGTTGGATGGTTGCACTCAAAGAGTCGT
>NW_010339144.1:0-29134 GCF_000700745.2 Antrostomus carolinensis
ACCCGGCTCCCGCATCAACTGGGGAAGGAGAGCGGGAGGGCAGGGGGTGCTCCGGGCTGGGGAACGTCTCGGAGGGGAACGGGTAAGGGTAGGGAGTTACGGGTCGGTGTTGAGCTCGCACAAGGAAGGCGGAGAAAATGCCCGGGGTAAGGCAGGCTGCAGAAACAAAAGTCTTCTTGGCTCTGGGAGTACGTGGAAACGTAGAGGGAAGGCAGTTCCTGCTCTCATAAAACGCAATTTAATTGCTTTGTGCTGTCTTTCCAAACTCCTCCTGTAGTCCCTTTTTGTCTGCCTGCCTGCGTTTTGTACCCTGTGAACCGTTAAACGCCTGGTTTTGTCCCATCCCGCAAGTGCCTGCCCAGGGATGACTGTACACAGCTCTGTAAAGTCCTTTGGGATCCCAGTGCTGGGTGAGAGATGCTGTGGCCATGCCTCAGCCCTTCCCACTAATTTGGGAAAAGCAGAATACAAGACAATTAAAATGCCTCTTGTGTTTTTTGTGGCAGCCCATATGCATGGCTTTGTACTAGTGAGTCGATAGGAATGTTTGTGGAAAATACAGTCCGGCACCCTGCCGCTGCTGTCTGTGTATGTACAGAGCAACCTCCGAGGCGTTGTGATTTGCCTTTTCCCTGGTAAGATTTTCTGCTGGCGTTAATGCTGTCGAGGGAAGAAGCAGTAAAGCTGGCAAATTTACTGTCTTGAGGATTGGCATATACCTGCTCTGCCAATCTGGAAACAGCATCCATGTCTCTAATGCACGTGTGTGTGTGTGTGGTGGGGGGGTTTATGCTCTCTGTCTGTCTTTAGGAAAGAGAAAGAGTTGACTCTGAAATGGTTTTGGAGAGGTTTCAAACTTCCCTTAACCACTAGCTTTCTTCCTTGGGTTCCCTGAAAAAAAAAAACAACAAAACCCAAACCAAACCATCTTAAAGCTAAGTTTATCGAGGGTGACGTTGCTCCATGAGCACAGGCAATCTGTCACAGCCCGCAAGATGGGTGTAGACAAACGGCAGTCACTTGCTGCCTTGGCTTTGCACGCTCAGTCTCTCCGGTTGAAGAACAATAACACCATTCTGGATTAAGTCTTCCTAATATGGAGCGAGCAAGCGAGCAGTGGGTTGCCTGCGCGCCGCTCCGAAGCGCGCCCGGCTGATGCGGCAGCGTAGCAGCAGAGGGCATTGTCTTGCCGAAGGCTTCCAGTGGCCGTGCAGAAGTGGGACCCCGCTGTACACCCCACCTGGGTGCTGACCCAGCGCCTGGCTGGCTGTTGAGGTCACCCCAACTGTCTGCTTGCAGGAACTGGCTTTCTGGGTTTGACCTAAAACTGACTCTAAGGTGCCTTTGCCCTCCTCAGGTGATGAGCTGCAAGGCACCTTCTGTCACCTGGAGAATCAGTTGCTTGTCAGTGGTCCCCAAATCCCATGGACATACCTAGTTTGTAAAATATCATGCTGGCCTCCTTGCCTTAAACATGAGGCTGTTTTTAAGGGTATGAAGTGTACCACATGTGTATTTTGGAGTTAGTTTTCTTCTGGTGTTTTTCACCTGGGTTTCTTTAGACAGTTGATCCGCATTTGCTCAGCTGCTGGTCTGAATAAAAACCAGGGATGTGTGACCGTGCCTCAAAGCCTGGAGTTGTACAGAAGTCCTTTGGGTTTCTGTTTGTAAAACTGAGACATCGTTTGACTTAGTGGGGAAGAAGCTGGAGTAAAAAGCCTTATTTTGTAACATAAATCTGAGTGGCTAGAAAAACCCATTGCTTTCCAAACAAGTAATGTTAACGCTAGAATATATGGATAAGTCACTATAGGTTGAGTATACAGAAAAAGAAATGCAACTCAGTTTTTCCTTATCCTTTTACAAACTCATTAGAATTGCTGAAGGAGGAATCGTGGTTATGGAAAGAGCTGGTGGCTGATTTAATGTAATATATCGGGCGTTAACTAACCAGCAGAATCCAAGTAACTGCAAAACTAGGGTTTGAAAACCCACATCTGGCATGTGGGTGTAACATTTGTAGATCTCTGCTGGTTTTTTTTCCCCCTCTTGCTGCAGTGTTTGTTACAGGCTTCTTTAAACAAGTGGCACTTCATCACAGCAAGTACAAAATGGGAAAATAGAGCAAGTGCTGTAAATAATCCTCATGCAGCGATGAGACCATTAATACTTGTGCCAGCCAGTGCTAATCCTATGTGTAGTTGCAAGATTTACCTTCTTTTTTGCAGGGATGCAAAGTCTGATACTCCTCATATTTATAGTGTAATATATAGGAAACACAATAGGCTTCTGGGGAATGCTGAATTCATTCATGTCGGTGACTGGTTTATGAATAGTTCTTGCTTTTGAGTCTTCTGCAGTCTCCAGAATACCACCTGTGAATGCAATTTACAGCTCTTTGTGTTCAAATATTGCATATGTATATATGTACATAGACTCATTACCCTCTTCCTCTCTCTATTCATGCATAGTAATTGGTGATTTATTTGTGATTCCTAGAGGAGAGTAGAGACTGTGTAAGGTCTGTAAACTGCAGCTCACTTGTAAATGACATGTTGGGATGAAATAACAATGTAGAGGCGATGCTTGGAGGAAGAAGGGATGATCTTGAAGGTCTGTCTCCTGGTGGGGAAGGAGTGCTGGCTGGGGAGCAGCAATGTGCAGTTGACTGTGCCGCTCAAGTGCTCTATGGCACCCTCCTGCTCTTCTGCCTTCCTGAGCGCAGGGGTTGGAGGGGACAGTGGCTGAAACACAAGCCCTTGGTGTGCTAGAGCTGAAGGCTGCTTGGCTGGAGGGGAACAGACGGAGAAAACGGCAGAGTGGGTGTTTGCACACGCGGGGTTTGGGATTGTTTTTGTTGACTGAAGCTAGCGGCCCCGGGAATGTTGCTGGCGCCTCATCTGCTCCTCAATGCATTGTTAGCAGCAGTGGCCAAGATCGTACTTTCTCCATCTGTGTCTGCCCAAAGTGCTTGGCTGCAAGCTTCCTTGATTGTGCTGCTGTCACCCCTGTGTTTGCTGCCTCTAGATCACCATGGTGTGCAGTGCCGGACCTGGATCGATCCTGTGTGTCCTGGGGTGGGCTGTGGCTCTGCTGCTTTTGGGGAACATGTTGTATAGGGGCTCTGTGGATGGCCCTGGCTGTTACCCCATTCCTGCACATGGTTCTCTGGGTTGCCCAAGTGTGGTAGGAGGCTGGCGCAGCCGTCGGTGCCGGGCTGGCAGGCTCCACTCTTGCACATCCTCAAATGTAATTCTTCGTGAGGAGACTCTGTCCCTGCAGTCTTGGCCAGACTGCCTGACATCCTGAGGCTCCTGCAAATCCTGTTTATTTACACAGGAGGTTTTGGTTTATGCGAATTGTCGTCTTTTAGTTGACCTTCCGTCAAGTTTAGATGTCTTTATTAAAGCAGTTTTTATTGTAAATCGAATGTGTACTTGGAACACTTTTACCAGACCCATTATATAAAGTGAAAGGCAGAATAAACAGCACTGCAGACCACAGGGAGGGGGGTAGGAGACAGAGGGTCACAGGGAGCTTGGGAAGGAGAACATCACCTCTTTGGTGGGAGGCTCATTGAATTCTTTGGACCAGGAAACTTCCCCCCCCATTTTCTTTTAAAATTCTTCCTTTTGGTCTCTCTTGGCTACTTTCATAGTCCTACAAAACCAGTCATGGATTCAGCCATTGTCCTAAAGGTTACACAGTCTATTCTGAGGCCAGAGGTGTTTTAGTTGCTCTAACTCTGCTGAATCCCAGTGCTGTAATGTGAAAGGCTGCTCCTTGCTGTCTGACAGTTACCGATCTGCAGACCCAGCCCAGAAACTTACAGCACCAGGAAAATTGCCTGGAAGGAAAGGGGGAAGCTTTTCAAGCACAATTGGGTTTTCTTCTTGTTGCTAGGGTTCCTCTGCTCATGATTTGACTTGTCTAGTGGTATCAAGGACGTTTAGGCCCTCCAGCTAGTGTCTGGAAAAAACTGCAGTATTGTGATTTGCCTCTGGCTTTTAAGTTGCTAAATATTCCTTAATGATAACCTGCTAAATTGGTTTCGACTCCATTTTTATATTGGCATCTCTTTCCTAGTCGTATAAAATCCTCTTAAGGAATAGTTCTCTGGTTAAATGTTAGGAGACGTTTAGCATCTGTTTCTTATCAGCTATGGAGAGGCTAAAATGGAGCCTTTCCTGACAAAGTGGGGTTTGATCAAATTGCGAGGCAAAGAAATGGGGTCTGCAGCTGCCTTCGCTGGGTCTAGGATGTCTCTGTGCATATATGTCATTTCCAGCTCTAACTTGTTGCTCACCCTGTCTCCATCAGTGTACTAAGAACATATTTCCAATGATGTATATTAGTAAGCTTTTTGTCGTTAGGAGGTTTAATTAGCAAATGGCAATAAGGCAAGAGGAAATCTTGCTTTTCTAGCTGCTGCTAAAGTCGCATTTCAATAAGTAATTGAACAGGAGCACAAAACCAGACCATCTCAGCTAAGTGATGGGAAGCTTTTCTTGTAAAAGGGAGAGACTTTGACCCTGAGGACTTGTACTGTTGCTGCACAATACTTGCACAAATGCTAAAAAACAGCCTCTGCTCCTGAAAAGAATTATTCCAGGCTGGTTTCTGCGCCGTGTGTGGAGGGGAGGGTGCAGACCAGGGTGCTCATGTAAGGAACTCGTTAGAGTGACTTGATCTGAAAACTGACCTGACAAAACCAGTAAATACATAGAGGGATTGGGGGGCTTGTCTGACTTGAAAGTAGATCAGTTTTTTCACGTGGTCCTGCAGATGTTTATGGGGGCCCAAGGGAAGGGGGGTGGTTGGAGGGCATGGTGAATTCCTTTGGCTGGGTTACCCCAGTTTGCTGTCCATGCACCAGGGCCTCGGTACCATGGGTCTGGGGCGTGTGACCAGTTGCTCAGCCCTGTTGAACGGGTGAGGTGAGCCCAAGTGTGTGACTGTAGCCACTCTCTTAACTACTGGCTCCTGACAGAAGCTGCCTGCTCTGCCCTGCATGGTGTTTAATCTGTGGTTTCTGGCTGAAGCCACTATCTGTACCCTCCTATGGCTCCTTCTTTCTGATTTCACTCTGCTGCAGGTGGTTCCTTGGTGTTTCCAAATCCATTTCCTGCTCTTGTTAGGTGACAATCCATGGGGAAGGACAAGGTGTGGCCCACTGTTAAGTGGAGGAGTGGGGAAAAGATGAGCCAAGGGAAAGCATTAGGAGGAGAAGGAAGGTGAAGAACACAACTGATAAGAAAGATAGATGAGAACAGGCTCTGGAGGATAGATCTTACCAAATGCTGGGCCTTCCACCACACCCATAGCTTTTAAAGCATCAGACTCTCGAGTACTAAAGAAACTGAGATAAAGAGGATCCATCCATATTTGTTCTTTTGTTCTTGAACAGCGTACTTACCGCCGCTCTTGGCCGATTTCTCCTTTCCTACCAAGGTATTGATTCCATCTGGGACTCTAGCGCTTCTCCTGTCTCTTCTGATATTGGCATCTCTAAGACTTTGCCAGTCAGGGAGGACTGAGGCTGCTGCTGAAGTGCAGGAATAAGGAGATACCTGTAGAGTTCCTGGCAACAAAGTTGGCCCCATTGGGGTAGTAGAAACCATTCACATCCAGAACGTATAACGCAAAGCAACTGTATGGCCATTAGCACCATTGAGCGTTGCTCTAATGCTGGTTGTTTGTGTTGGTGTTCTGGGTTTTATTTTTCTGGCCCTTGTAAATAACAGCTCATCAGGGTCTGATGTGGTTGGAGGTGATTTTGATGTACAGCTGTTGTGGCACTGCTAAGGTTCGTTCTGTTCTAACTACTGGCATGAGTCTGGAATTGATATCGTTTACCTGGTGTTTCCTACTCTGATACAGAAGTGGACAGTTTCACTTCCCAGCAAATGCCTTCCCCTCTGGAGTTGGGATTACAGGAGAATAGCAAGGGATGGGTGATGCATCTGGGTTTTTGGGGGGATTTTTTTTGTTGTTTGCTTTCCTGGTGGTTGTTTTCCCCTCACTGCTGCATCCCTGATTGCTCTGCCTGAGGCACGCTGTCACTTTTATGGCTTTTGGGCTTTGTATGGAAGTTGATAAGCTTGTTAAAGGGAACTGGGAGCACAGGGTGAGGTAGATGCATTTTTTGATGGATTATGTAGCACTAAATATCTGTCCTGTGTTTGAGAGGAGATGGGCAGTGACCCAGGCTGCTGTGTGAAATGGATTGTTTCTGAAGCCTTTAGAGAAATAGAGTCTTGGAGATGCTGAGGCCCAAAAAAGCAAAAAGGTTCTGGTTTGCCTCTCAGGGTAATAAGGGCTCTGGTGTCTCATTAGAGCGTGGGTATCAGGATCTAGCTGCTTAGATACACTGGGATTTTGACTTTTTGGATGAATCTTCCTGTGTCCATTCAGCACCATCACAGGAATCTGCCCAGGTTCCTCCAGACCTCTGCAAGTGGAGCTGAACCTTGAGTGAGAGCCACAGGAGAAGGCAGGTGCTTGTTGCCAGAAGTTGTCCAGAAGCTCTTTACTCTGGAAAACCGTACTGCTGGAATCTGGCACTTATTAACTCAAGTTACCCAGTACCTAGGATCTAGCCAAAGGGCTGTGGCTGGCTGCCAGCCTGAAATTACCAACCTGGGTGTCAGACCTTGTTGGTTCCTTCTTGCTAGCTTGAAATAGGAGCTCCCAATGAGCATGTGTGCCAGCCCTTCTTCTAGTCATGTTTCTTCTTACAGCTTTGTAAAGTGTTCAAGGTAATTATAGTACTTAGGAATATTTATTCCCTTCTAAGCAATTATCTGAATGCGTTTATCTCCGGTGTGCTTTCAAAGTACTCTGCCCCTTCTCACCATATCATTTCATCTCCCTGGCTCAGTGCTTTCTGCTCCCTCCCCTCTCATACAATCCTTGGTCCTCAGCTTCCTACACCTCCTGAATATGCTGTCAAGCTTTGCTTTCCTTTCCTAGAGATTCCCCTACCCCGTCTTCCTACTCTGCTGTCTAATCCCGTTACAGAGGAGGGATATTTGCTGTGTCTTGCAGAGGATGATGGTTTAACTACCCCACCAGGTGCTTTGCAATGAAGGGTATGGATACCAAGAGAAACAGAGCTGGCCCTGTGCCATCTGCCTCTCTTCTGCTGACTGCTTGTGGCCTGCAGACAATATCTGAAGAGCTCCTGCTGCAGGGTTTGACCTTTATGCCTCCAGTGTTATCTGGCGCCTACAACAAGAGTCACAGCATGCAAATTCCAGTGCTTTCTTCTGACTTGTGATACAATTGTTGGCAAGTGGCTCTGTCTCTGCTCTCGTCTCCTTAAAGTAGAGAGAGTGGCTTAAAAGCTGTCATGGGATTTTTTTGGGAGGGAAAGTGCCGTGTTAGGGCTGAGGTTTCACTTGCTGTTGTTAAGTAAGCGTGCTGCTTTATTTTCTTATCCACGTTGGGAGTGTAGCATGGAAGAGATTGTTATGCCCGGATTGATTTTACTCTTGATGTTAGGAAAAGAAGAAAATTGATTTTTACTCTGAGCTCTGTGGTGTAACTCACCTGCACAAGCTCTCTCACTATCCTCCGTGAATGAGACCAGCCTCTCCATGCCACCTTGTTATGCTCGTGGGGCCATAGCCCACGTGACTGTAAGTTGGAGTTGCTGTGATTCATTCCAGCCATCCGTGTTACAGCAGCACAGTTAATCTATGGGTCACTGGCATGTAAGGAGTTGTTAGGTCTAATCAGTCCCGTGCTATGAGCTAGTCGGCAGTTAAATCTAATCCAGAGTGTGTATAGCTGCCAAATGCTTTAAGTCACCAAGCACTTGCTCCTTTCTACTGTAAATAAGGCAGACTTGAACAAGATCAGCTTCAGGTGCCCTGCCTGCGAGCAAGGATCGGAGTTCAGCCTGGGATGTCTGTGCTGCAGAGTGGCAGAGGTTGTCCAGAGTCTGAAGGGCTGCAAGGTAGGTGTAAAACTACCTGCTTGTCTTCATATGTAGATATCAAAACACCTTCCTTTTTCTTATCTCAAATTGTTCTTTCTCCCACCCCCTTTCCCTTGCCTAGGTGTAAGGAGAGGTGTGTTCGAGGTGGCCTCTCATGTACTACTGTCATTGTTAAGAGTATAGAGGGACCCTGTCTGTGTTTGTCTTGCTTAAGGTGCGTGGTTTTATTTTGTTCTTTCCTTATTTCCACTACTCTTACACTCCATCTGCTCCTCTTGAATTCTTCATTTGTTCCTGCAGGGTCCTTCTGCAGCCCCAGGTTAACCCCTTTCCTTTCCATAGCAGCTCTCCTGTGATGTGCTTTGGAAGGACACCTCTTCCTGCTGCTGCTGGAGGTGGGAGAGGTGAGGCTAAAAACTTGCTTCCACTGCCTTGGTGGGACAAGTCATGGGAGATCAACCCATTTATCTTTTATATGGAATAACTTTGCAGAAGTAAAGGATGAAGACTGCCAGTTGCTATGCACACAGGTCTGCCATTGGTTTGCTTTGGCTTGG
This sequence comes from Antrostomus carolinensis, assembly GCF_000700745.2. Taxonomy (NCBI): domain Eukaryota; kingdom Metazoa; phylum Chordata; class Aves; order Caprimulgiformes; family Caprimulgidae; genus Antrostomus; species Antrostomus carolinensis. The sequence continues at coordinate 8,500 of NW_010339144.1, forward strand.
GTGCTCCCCGGGAGCTTGGCAGGGGACCCTTGCTGCCTTGTGAGAACCATGCAAAGAAAGGGCAGCGCTTACTGCAGCTGTAACTTGGATTTGTGCTTGGCCACGGTGCTCAAGCTGACTTCTTTTTCAACCTTTCCAGGACAGAAGGTGGCAGTGAACATGCGGCCAGAAGGAGGTTGGTTTCCTCCTGGTGTGGCGACTTGTGTGGCCATGACATCTGAGACTGCCCTTGAGCTGTGTGGGATGGCATAGGGCAGGCAGGCAGGAGCCATGCCTTGGAGAGGTCTGTCACCTCTTCTCAGAGTCTTGCCCATGCTGGGCTGGTGCCACCTTGATTTCTCCTGGCTCTTACCTGGATTGCAAAGCTGTGTAGTTCAGTCTTTCCTTGTCTTTTGGCTGGCTTGTTTTGGGGAGGATGTAGGAATGAGAGGGGTGAGCATGATGGAAGATATACCGTGCGTCACATGCCTAATAGCTGCTCTAGCAGATCCACTGGGATACGTTACTAAAAGCATCCTAATGATTTCAATGTAATGGGTTTGAGCCTTGGAAATCCACTTGCTGGGAAGGGCAGCCCAGGACTTTGGAGCCCTGGAGAAGGGGAGCTGGGTTCCTGGGCAGGGGTCAGGGGAGGCAGTAGGAGCTGGATTTTCAGGGTGCTGGCAGGGACATGTCTCTCCTCCATGAGGAGACAGAGGGGAACCATACGCAGGGCTTTGGCAAGGCAGAGGAATAACTTGGCAGGCTTGGCCAAGCACCAACTGCTGCTGTTACCTTGGAAATGCAGATTACCAGCTATTGCAGCTGTGCGGAGGCCAACAAGGTCCCTAAAGAGATTTAATCTGAAGAAAGGGTAATTTTCTTTATGGACACATCTGGGTGTTGGTGGAAGAGAGGGAGATGCGCAAAGGAGCATGGCCATAGCTGAGGCCAGCAGCCTCTAAGCCTGGCTACTGGCAGCACATGCAGGAGGGAGAGGAGCTGGGTGATGTGGCTCCCATCCCAGCTACAGGAGTGGTACTTAGTTCTGCTGCTCCCATTTCTTCTATCCACTGCTGTTCCTGAGGTGGCAACATCTAACCTCTTCCTCTAGGTACTGTCAGTGGCCTAGAAAAGAGGTGGGCTGTTTTTCACCTGCAAAAATGATGGAAGCAAGGGTTGTGTGAGAAGGAATCATAGAATAGAATGGTTTGGGTTGGAAGGAACCTTAAAGATCCATCTAGTTCCAGCCCTCCTGCCATAAGCAGGGACACCTTCCACTAGATCAGGAAGGAAGAGTTCGTCCATCCTGGGAGATGCCAGTGGAGCCATGAAGATAGGTGGGGGTGATGAGGAAGGAGTAGAAATGAGGGTGGGAGACTGCAGGAATCCATTTTCCAGTGGATGGATGGATGTAAAAGAAATGCATGCATGTGATCCTAAAAGTGCTGCAGTAGAGGTTCTCTGTAGTTACTGGGGTGATCAGCATCAGTTTCTAAATTGTCCTCCGTATGTGGATGCAAGTTTTCAGTGTGGGTAGGGTGAAGCGAGGCTTCTGGAGAAGTGTGCTAGCGGGAGGCCAAAAATAAATTATCAAGAGAAAGAATCGCGAAATTAACAAAGCTAAACAGATGCCTGCAGCTCTAAGAAAAGGGTATTTGAAAGCATATTTTTGAAAATCCGTGTGCTTAGTCATTTTACAGATAACTTAGCTATTTTTACCTTCTTTGCTCTGATGACACTTCACTGCCTATATAATGGGTTTAGCATCTGCATTCTTTCCTGGTGTACTGAGAAAATGTATCTGCTGATTTTGAGTTGGCTCTGTAGAATTACTATACATCTTGGCTATGAAGTAAGTAAAATACTGGTTTTAAAACTATTTTAGAGGAGCATAGTTTGCATTATTTCCCTTCTAACCCCCTTTTTTTAACCCATCTCTCATGTCTGCAATCAAATTTGAATAGAGAATATATCCCCTTGCCATTTCAAATGTAATAACGACAGTGCCATCAACTCCCCCGAAAACCAGAAAAGTAGTGATGTTTGGGTTAAGCACAGTAATCTACTGGGGAATGAATGCAAGATCAAGGGCACTTGCAGATTTTTATTTCTCTGTGTTTGCAGGAGCTGTGGCATTGCTAGCAGATTGCTCACAAATGGTAGCTGAGATTACCTCTCTTGCAGGCAGTGAGATTTGCATCTTGCCATTCCTATTTGATCTGCAAGTGGTGATGAGAGCTGTATGCTTGAATTCAGATTCTCTGAGTAGCAGTCTGCAGTCATTAGGGCAGTGCTTAGACCCCAGAGGCTTTTTCCATGTTTTCATCCTGTTTCAGTAACTGTGTCTCTTGTTATCTTGTTCCTGAATATTTTCTCTTGTAAGAGGAGACTGTTTGTTGCAGCTGTTAAACCTCAAATGTCTTGAATCTCCCTTAGGGAAGAGGGGGAAGAGTTCCTGAGGTTTCTACCTAAGTAGAATATAGAAATACCTACGTGTCTTTCCCAGGTATACAGCCAGGAGGTATTCTTGGTGCTGCCCTAACCAGCTGATGAATTCTGGCTAGTTCCTCCCTCTTGCTCACTCGCTGTGTTGAAGGGCTTTAGCAAGGGAGCTGGAATTTCTTTTTGCTGTGGCATGTATAATGGTACTGGATGCCTCTGATTGCTTTTGTCAGAGCAGTGTAGCTAGGAGGTGTCAGAGGAAATTATGGATGTTTGTTTGGTCTCTTGGCTGGGTATAAGGATGCGAGTTTTAGTGAAATGTGCACTGAATAAACATTGGGTGAATCTCTTAGGACAAGCATTGCCTGGAAGCCAGGTTCGGGAGCCATACTTATCTTCATGGCAGGTTTTTTTTAAAAAAACGTTTGTATGAGAAGAGTTTTGCACCCTGTGTTTGGTTCCCATCGGTTCAGTGATTTGTAATGTTCCTCCTTATGTTTTCTTTAAAGCCAGCTGGCTGATCTTGGGAGAGGATTATCAGAGTAAAAATTCTCCAAAGCCTGTATTACCATCAGAGTTCTTTCCTCCACTTCCACAGTGCCGGTGGCTAACCCAGGCCCAGGCGTGACCCTTGGCTGTTCTCATGTGCTGGGGTTGTCCCCAGGGCTTGCCGGAGCCCCTCAGTCCCACCTCAGGGGATGGGCTGTGCCCAACTGGTGCTGCTTTGCTGGGCAGCCATGGGTGAGCGAGGCTGGAGCAGCCATAGCGCGGCGACCTGGCCTCCTCCGTGCTTGCTGCCTTGGGCAGTCACTGTTGAACAAGAGCAAGTGCAGAGTCCTTCACCTGGGGAGGAATAACCACATGCACCAGGACAGGTTGGGGGTGACCTGCTGGAGAGGAGCTCTGTGGAAAAGGACCTGGGTGTGCTGGTGGGCAGCAGGTTGGCCATGAGCCAGCAGTGTGTCCTTGTAGCCAAAAAGGCCAACAGTGTCCTGGGGTGCATTAAAAAGAGCGTGGCCAGCAGGTCAAGGGAGGTTCTTCTCCCCATCTTCTCTGTCCTGGTGAGGCCACATCTGGAGTGTTGTTCTGGGCTCCCCAGTTCAAGAGGGACAGGGATCTTCTGGAGAGAGTCCAGCAGAGGCCACAAAGATGATGAAGGGACTGGAGCATCTCCCGTATGAGGAGAGGCTGAGAGAACTGGGACTGTTCAGCCTGGAGAAGAGCACTTTTAGCCTGGGCACAGCAGAGCAGATGTCTGGCTTCTTTACGCCATCATGGCTGCAAAATGCAGGCTGCAAAACTTATTTCAGTGCTGCCATCTCTAGATGTCAGTCGCCCCCGTGGGGCCCAGAGCCATTTGGGGAAGGCAGCCCTCAACGCAGAGCAGGGTCTGAAGAGGGGACTGTCGCTGGCACGGGGTGCATGGGTGGCCACCTTGTCATGGTTGTGGCCCCCTTCCCCCTCAGACGTTGGTGACACACTGTCCCAAGTCCCCTCCTGGACCCAGCCCCTCACTGCAGAAAGGGTGGGAGCTACATCAGGGCCACCAGCGTCCCTCGCCCTCATGGCGATACTCTGTCCCAAGTGGAGAAAACTCATGGCCTGGCCTGAGGTGGAAATCTGGGGTGACATGTGCCATGGTCCCTTCACTCCTTCTGCCCCTTTGGGTCATCCTCCTTCCTCACAGGGAGACCCAGGGGACACCATGGTGGCAGGAGCGGGTGCTGGGTACCCTGGGGCTTGTCAGGGAGCAGGTGGCTGTAGCCTGGGGTGCTGGGGATGGCTTTCCTGTGCTTTGGGACGTTCACCAGAAGCAGCCACACACCGATGGTGCTCCAGCCTCCTCTTACGAGCTTGTGTGGGCCATTTAATTTGCCTCCATGTCTGCAGGAAGTATTTCATAGCCACCGTGGGCAGGCACTCATGGAGCTGTGCTTGTGGGTGCTTAAATGCAACCAGTGTCAACCCTCACCACTTGAAATCTGCTGCCATAAACTGAGGAGGGGGAATGGCATCAGCAGCTGCTTTGGACTTGCTCTTCCCAGCTTCCTGGCCCTGCCTCCCTCTCCCTCCCTGTTATCTTCCCATCTTTGTGCTGATCTCCTCCAGCTCTGTCACTCCCTGACAGGTCTGAAGCATGTGTGGTGTTTTGGTGCAGTTGCTATATCTGTTCAACTTCCATCAGTCAGTCTCTGTTAAGGCTTTTAATCAGTGCAAAATCTCTGGGGTGCAGCTATTTACAGGAAAAAAAAAAAAAAAAAGCTCAAAAAAACCAACACCCTTCCAGACTTGCATCAAACAAGAGTTTTATTCTCATTAATTGAATTCCTCTAGAGTCTGATAACTTGGGCATGTTGAAATCAGATAAATAAAAAGCCTCCCTCCCTGGTAGCTATGTAAGCCTTTCCTTAACTCTCCGATCAGAGGGGACGAGGCTCTGCTAAGTAAGTAGCTGAAGATCAAAACGGAAGCATACATCTGCTTGTTGGGGAATGCAGAGAGGAGGATGCTCAGTGTGGTGTATTGGCCTAATGCCTCTTCCCCACCCCCTCTTTTCTCAGTTGATGGGGAAAGATTTTTTTGTTTAGTGACAAATGCTCTTTAGTCACCCTCGGACATGTATTCTGTATCTATCTGGGACTGTGCTTTCTTCCAGACCTTCAGATAAAGCTGCAGCCCTATGAAGGGGCAAGCCTGCTCTTGCTGAAGTCGGGGTGTATCACCTTTGGAGCATCTCTCAGGCCACGCTGCCCCGTCTCATCATGTAGGTGCTGAGATGCGTTGCTCTGGGAGGCAGGAGGGCGTTTGGACTTGTGCCCGAGGTGTGGTGTTGCTGAGCTGATGCTGTAATCCTGAAAAAATCCAACTTGCAGCTTTTTCCAGACTCCATACATCAAGTGAGACTTGCGGTCATTAAGGTCACATCTCTTTCTCTGTTGTGTCTCTCATCTGTAGTTCTTGTTGTGCTTCTGGAGGATGAGGCTCCTCTTGTTCAGTAAGTGCCGTTGGTTAGTCCAGGGTCCTTCCTCTCTGTGCCTAAATCATCTGTGCTGTAACTAGTTACCTGGCTTGCCAACCAGGCTTTTCTTGTCTTGATTTTCAGCCAACACCACTCTCCCCGTTTGGGATCTTTCTGCTTTCCCGCTCTCCTGCCACCCATGGTGCCACCTTTCTACTTGCATCCTGGACTTGGATTTTCTCCAACATCTCTTCTTTCGTCAGTATTTGTGTCCCATAGCTGTTTGCACGACCCACACAGTGGCATCTGCCCCCAGCTCCTGGGACACTTTTTCTCCCCTCTCTCCCAGCTCCTGGCTCCACCATCTGCTGCCTCTGCTCCTGCTGCTGTGCAGTGGCGTGAAGCCAGCATGAGTCCCCTGACCGTGCCGACCTCCCTGTCTCAGAGAATGCTCAGCTCCTTCCTTCTGCTGTGTTCCTCATGAATGCTTTTACTTCTCCTGCCTTACTGAATGCCACTAATGATGCTTCCCCTCCTCAGCCTGGATAGCCCCTTCTCCACCTTCAGATTTGCTCCTCAAATGTTAGCGAAGAGGACTGGCATACAAATAAGGGCCTGCCTCTACCTGGGGGTTTGCCCTGTGCTCCTCTACTCCATGCTTTTCACAAAGGTAAATTTTTCTAACCCTTTTGCTTGCCTTAAGAGTCCCAGCTCACTTTCCCTTGTCTCTGTTGTGTGCTTTGCTACTCGTGGCCTCTCTCCCTCAGTGCAAAGCTGCTTTATCCCCTCCTCTCTCAGCAGCTGCTCTGTCCTCTGCGAGCCCCATGGGATGCTCTGTCTGGAGCTCTTGCCTCCCAGCTCTCTGCCAGTTTAGTCTGTCTCTATGATTTATTTTGCAAGGGTTTTCTGAATAGCCCCCACTGCTCTACATCTCAGTCATGATCCAGTATTACTTTCCTTGACTTAGCAATTGCCCTTGTGATAACCAGTTTTGGTCTCTCTCTGGAATTATTTCCTCTGAGTCCTGTTGTCTTTGCCTTTTCCTGCCTCTCTTACACAGCTTTTCTTACGTCCTCATGAGTACACCCTGCCCAGCTTCAAGGTTTGGTTTTTTGTGGCTATAAGGTGCCTATTCTGTGACACTGTCCACCTCTTCCTGCAGTCCCTGCCTGTTGGTAATTTTACCCACTAATGAAAACTGGACTGGCCTCTCTCTGCTGATGTTACAAGTTCATATTTCTGTTCACATTAAAATCTTGACCTCTGGCGTGTACTTACACGTGTGTGCGTGCGCCTGAGTCTTTCTTCTGGAGATGTGTAAGCTACAGCACTTCCTATCCACCTCTGCCTCTGAAACTTGTTCAGCTTTTTTTGTCATCTTCTCGTTCCCCTGAACTCTCAAATTAGTTCTTCCTCCTCTGCTGTGCCAAATGCAAGATGCTTGTCTTCCCTTTAAAAGCCCTTCTTAGCCTTGTTCTACCTTGTCTTTTCTAGCACTTCTTCCCTCTGTGTGGTTTTTGGTTCTCAGCCTCTGCCTCTTGTTGGGTTTCCCCAGGCTGGGTTCTCAGAGGAAGATGGCTTATCTGATCGTGCTGCCTCCTCTGCCACCCCTTCCTGGTTAACCTGGCAGCCCTTTGGCCAATTTCACACAAATTTGATGGGTGTAGAGAAGCTTGGAGATAAACGAGTTCCTGCGAGTCTTGTGAAGAATAGGTAGCTGAGTTGGGGGGGTGGCAGGGGACTGAAGGAGACCTTTTTCTTCAAGGACTCTAGCAGTGCCTCCAAATGAGTGTGCCAGCCATAGGAAAAGCTCTAGCTGAAGCTTCCAGTCAAATCATTAGTCTCGGAGACAGCCTCCCTCCTGATGGCATAGGAAGCTAGGCTTCATTAAGTCCTCGCTCTTAGGGCTGTCTGCTAAAAATGGTGACTTGAAGCCCTTTTATTTTCTTCTGTGTGCTTGGGAGTAGCCTGCAGCAAGCACCTGCAGCACTGCTTCACCTGATGCTTTGCCTCAAGGCCTGTTAGAAACCTGCCATCAGGGTCTCCTAGCAGAGACCATGGCGCTCCCTCCTGCTCCCCAGCCTCTCTTGACCCCATCTGCTGCCTGTCTGAAGATGCTGTTTCACAGGACAGCTGAGCTGGTGGAATATCCCAGCTGCTAATGAAAAGGGTTGTTTGCCCCTGTCCCTGATCCTCAAAGAAAAAACGTGTTCTTGCTGTCTTAGTGTGGAAACAAATAACTCTTTTCCTTGGCTCATTCTTTTTTCAGCTCGCTATGGAGGTCAAGCACGGGGATAGGAGTGTGTGTATGTCGCTAGGAATAAAGTGAGTGAAAAAGCAAGATTGCTTTTTTTTTTTTCCTCCATGGCAGCTGGTACCTAGATCAGCTTAACTGCGTTGTGAAGCCACTTTTCTAAACTGAATTTCCTGGGATGAAGATGTTTCTGCTGCTGTTTTCACTGTAGGGGAGCTGGCGCACTGAGGCTGCTCTAAGTAGGTGCTTGGTGCTGAGCTAAGGTAAAGCAGAGCCTATAGCAGCGGCAGTGCAATTCTGTTAGGAGTGTGCTTCACAGAGTAGTTGAGGTTGGAAGGGACCTCTGGAAGTCATCTGGTCCAAGCCCCCTGCTTGAGCAGGGCCACCTAGAGCAGTTTGTCCAGGATCATGTCCAGATGGCCTCCAGGGATGGAAGGCTCTACAGCCTCTACGGGCACCCTGTGCCAGTCCAGTGCTCAGTCACCTCTCACAGTTGGTTTTTCTTGGGTTGGTTGGTTGTTTTTTTCTTTTTAAAGTGTTTTCTTGTGCTTTCCAGCTGGTTAGTCCCCCTTGGTGCATGCAGTTGTTCCTCCACAGGGAGGAGAATGGTATCTGATTCTCCTTATTGCTTGTTGGTAGTAGTATTGTGTTATGAATGTGCATAGAGGGAATGATTGAACCTTTCTCCCAGACTGGAAGCAATACATAAATGCTTCTACATCTCTCCTTTTTTCTTTTTTTCCTTTCTTTGTTTTTTTTTTTTTTTTCTTTCCAAATACCAGAAAACACCTGTGAGCGCATTTGAAATGGGAGCCTTGGTAATTTGGTGACAACTGCCGATAGTCTCTCTAGCATGTCAAACTAATAAATTACAGTGTAAGGAGCTGAAGAGTTCTGACGTCTTAATTAGCAATAAGAGGCAGCAGGTAGCTGAAGAATCTCTCTGGATCCATGTCTGTCTTTCAGGGATGATGTCTAACTGAATCTCAGAGGCTTTGAGAGGCAGCATCTTGCTGGTGCTTAGAGAACAGAGAAGAAACCAGAAGAACTTGGGGGGGCGGAATGAAAACTGTCTACTGTTGTGCAGCCACGCTTTGTATTTTTGTGATCCTTTTATGGTGAGATGGGGAAATTGTTTCAGAAAAATGCATGCTTTTAGCCAAAACACTTGACTTTGAGGATAACTTAATTTGCTGTTTACCTGAAAGCTCTTTCTGCTGAAGAAAATGTACAAGATGGCAGCTTTGCCTTGCAAATTGGATGTTCTCTCATGCTAATGACCATGGCTGAAGGGCACAAATCTTTCTTTAGCCTGCCAGAAGGAAGCAGGAGAGATTGCTCGTGGCTTCATTCATTTCTAGATACTACACTTTATAACTTTTTTGCAGTGGCACTTCTGCAGAACTGTGTGCTCCAGAGGAGTTGGGGAGCAGATGCAGAGCCCATGCCTAAGAATACAGCTGGAGTACTGGAGGAACAGTGGGAAGGAGGGGTGTGCAGCAGTGTGGTTTGTCATCAGCTCTTCAGACCTGTCACAGATATCTAAGAGTATTGTTAAAAGTCTCTCTCTCTTCTTAGAAAGCAGATTGTTTGGGGTTGAGCAATTCATAACTGGCTAATTGAGGTAGCTGATTTGGAGTTTGGAAAGGAAATGCTCTGGCCCTAGCCCAGAAGAACAAGCATGCAAGTAAAGGTCCTAGTTAGAAAGTCAGGGTGCTGAATTCTTAAATGTCATCCTTAAAGTAAGAGAGATCCTAGAGTCACTCAGAACAAGGGGAGAGGAAGGAAATCAAATAAACAACTTCCATGAAGAGAGCAAGAAGCTTTGCTTTTCTTCAGGAAAAGCAAATTTGAGGGAAGGTAAAGAACCAATGTCTCCATGGATCAGAAGTATTTTGAGAAACCTCTTTGTGAAAGAGAGGGAATCCCTTTAATGAAAGACAAGGTAGTAAATGCTATTTCCTTTTGCTAAGGATAAATGTGAAGGTGAGATCTGGGACTCTGCACTCTTTTCCCCTGGGAGAGTATTTTAAGCGTCTGGGATGTTATGAGATGCATTACAGGAATAATAGGTGCATTCAGTTGTTTAATATTGGGAAGGATTGCAGAGCATGCAGGAAAGTGGAAAAAAACAGAAATTACATTAAAACATTATTGACTGTGAAACAAAATGAAGTTTCTTATTGTCTGAGAGCGAGTGATCGCACGGGGAATAACGTTTGACAATTCTAAGAGTGACCCCGGCTGTTGAACGTGTAGGACCTGAAGACTAAAGAATGATAATAAAAAGAAATACAGAGGCTGCAGGGCATAATGAACTGTGTCAGAAATTTCCTGCCTAGCTCTGTCGCTCCAACAATTTAATTTCCCCCCTCCTCTTGATAGGTTGGGAACAAATACGAGCTAAGAGTTTAGTGCTCTGAAATGTGTGTTGATGCTTCGAAGCTTTGGTACTAGTATGGCAATGCTGAATCTTTGAGAGGTCTGGTGTGTCCTTAGATGTATTTTAAGAGCTAAAAGAAAAGAAGAAAAAATAAACCCCACACACAAGAATCTTGGGAGACTTCACTTTTTGTGCAGGTCTACACTCAATTTTACAGTGAGTACCTGTGGTTATAGCTTCGCAGCTCAGGCTGGGAAGGTGGTAATGAAGCTATCACTGCTTTTCATTGGAAAATATAAAAGTAGGCATCGCCTTGGGCATTCCAGCAGGTCCCTGTAAATGCTGCTGTGTATTATAATGCTTAACCAGACCTGGAACCAGCAGTAGTGATATAAGTCACTAGGGCAATGCATTCAGTGGGCTGTAGGAAAGAAGAAACTCCTGAGGATAAGACACAAGGAGCAGTGCAAGTTAGAAGTAGTGCGTGGGCAAACAAACGCTTCCTGTCTGCTTATTCCAAATATAAGTGTAATCTGCTAGAGAGCTTCTGCTTGCCTATTTTTCTCCATAATGATAAGGAGAATGATGGTATGGTATATGAAAAATGTGCTGGTCTGAGAACTGGAAAACGGCTGGGATGGTTTTGTTCTGACCAGTTGATTAGAGAAGAGAAACAGTTGATTAACTAGATTCATGGGATAGGCTCCACCCTGTTGAAGGCCAGGTTGGATGAGGCTTTGAGCGACCTGGTCTAGTGGAAGGTGTCCCTGCTGATGGCAGGGGGGTTGGAACTGGATGATCTTTAAGGTCCCTTCCAACCCAGACTATTACATGATCTTACGAGTACAGAAAACAGCCTATAGTGCTCCTGGAGGCTCTGCTGTTCTGGGGGGTTAGTCAAAACTGGTATCTCCTTTAGGGAACACAAGAATTGCAGATAAGGGACTTCCTTTCTCAGCATTTTTTCAGGAAAATGGTCAAACTATAATAAGCAGTAGGTGTGTTGCACAAAGATATTTGAGCCCCCAACAGTTGTTGACCTCTGAACCGGCAGGACAGTCAGCTCAGTCTTGCCCTGGTACATCAGTACGTACTGTATTCACCTTTTACATCAGGTACACCTTGATCCACCAGCCTCAAAACCCATGTGAAGTAAGGAGGCTGAGCATCATGAGCTGCTGAGCTGAAGGACCTGTGTGCAGAGTGCCTGCCCTACCATTCTCCTTCCTTTTGTTAGTATGGGGTATCACCCTTTTCTCTGACCACAAGAGTGACTTCTGAACGCTTGGCTCCGTGACTTTTCAAAGTCAAGCTATACTAGATGAAAGAGGAGTTTCAGAATTTAGTGCAGCCAAGTAACTTTACATCTATGTTCTGATGGGATGATCTAGAATGATAGAACTGTAAGAGCTGGGAGATCTCACGTTGTCCCATGTGGATGCCGTCCTGTGCAACCTGCTTTGGCAGGGGGGTTGGACTAGATGATCTCCTGAGGTCCCTTCCAACCCCAACCATTCTGTGATTCTGTGTTTCCCCTGGGGCAAGTTCATCTCCACCTGTGGTGTTCCTGAAGAAGGTAAATGTCTGTCAGAGGGAGCTGCAGTGTGAAAGACTTCAGTCTCACAAAGCTATCTCTTTGGTGCCTCATTTTCCTTACTGCTGGGAAGTTAAAAATATATCTAGCCCCCATGTCCAACCTGAATCTCTCCTGTTCAAGTCTGATCCTGTTGTTTCTTGTTTTCTCAGTGGTCAGTGTAGATAATAAATTATTCCTTCCTCCTTCCAGCATTTTTAGAAGTTTAAAGGTTGCAGTAATAGAGATGATCTGTGGCTCAAGAGTTTGCCATTCTAAGGGCGCTGTTAAAACTAGCGTATTTTAACATGCCTAATTGTAGACACGGAGAAGGAGCAGTTAGAGGAATGTGACATCCATCTAGTATGAGGTTTGCTTAAAAAAATAAAAAATAAAAAAAAAAAAATCACAAGGGCAGATCAAATTTAACACTGTGCAGCTGTAGAATACCAATGCCATGCTGGGGAAAGTAAGGAAGTAATCTGTCAATATAAGGACCAGATCTGAGAAGAACCAAAGGATGAGAAATGGCTCTGATCTTGGCGAGGGGGTTGGATGTCTGACTGGATGCATAATTATAACAGAGGTACAAGACCTCTTTTGCAGTCAGAACTTAGGAAGCGAGTCACAGGCCAGAACAATCTATGGTGATTAAAAGAAATGTCACCTCTTTCATATTTATTGAAAACATTTCTCTTAAAAGACAGTAAACATCTGCTGTGGAAGCGAGCGGCTGTGAGACGGAGCAGCTAGCAGAGATGAGTGAAGGCAGTTGTGTTGGAAGAACAAAGAGCTTCGTTGGCGGCTCCTGTCTCGTTTGCCCGTGCTTTGATATTTCCCTACTGATTGTGATATTTCCATACCAATTATTGTATAAATTGTTCCTGGCTGACCTCTCTACTTAGCCATCCTTAGTTGGCTCAGCAGTGGGAGGAATTTGAATGAGGAATGAATAGCTTTTTGAGTCAGTTCAGGAAGGATGGTCCATGTGGTGGGATGGTGGCAGAAGTGGAGGAGGAGGAGGACAGGGGATCAGGCACCCTTGATAGCACGATTTAAACATCAAAGCAAAAGGGTGGAGGGTAGGGACAGGGTTGTTCTGCAGGTGGCTCCAGCCAGCCTTTCAGTACAGTGAACTCTTTTGGCATGACAAAAAATACATCAAACAAAATATTGTATTTTCCCAGAATGAGGCTTTACAGTAATAAGGGGGGGTGGGAGGGGTTGCCACATGTTTTCTTCTGATAGCATTGGGGGTTTTTTTCCATCTGGCAGCAGGTTGCAGTGTACAGAGATTGTCCCTGCTGTGACTCCTTTATGCAAAAATTAAACTCAAATCTAATTTTTATTTGTGCGCGTTAACAGGCGACTTCACAGAATAGCAGGTGCGTGTTGCTGGAAAATTGTCTCCGCCTTGGTGTTGGTTGTTGGGGCAGAGTCTTCTGTAGAAATCACCTTAGCCTTCAGCAGATGTAAAAATCAGACGGGTGCTTGGGGAAGTGTACTCTGGCTGGACAACGTTGAGCTTGGAAGAGCCTTCTTGAAATAAAGCCATGTTTTGTGGATATCAGTCCCTGCTTTTTCTCTGGACTCCACTGCAGGGCTAAGTAAGAGGCTGGTCTTGGCAAGAACCATCTGTGTCCTCCCTGGAGCACAGAAGGGAGAGAAGAAGGGCTGTCCCCTGGGAAGCATCATGCCTAAGGGAGACTGAAAAATTAATCTGAGTTAAGACGGAATGCGAGCTTGGAGGATGTTAACTGTCTCTCAGCAACTCATGGGAAGCAAAGGCCTGTGCAGGGCACGATGCTCATGTTTTGGGGTAGAGGAATGGAAACAGGAGGAGCGAGTTGCAGGGGAGCCCCACTTGCTGGGCTGCAATTAACGATGTGTGTCCCCTTCCTTTGTCTGAGGCACGGATTGCTGCAGCTCAAAGGCTGCTTCTGCCTGTCCTGCTGCTGCCCGTGAGCTGCAGCTTCTCTGCCTGGGGTGGGCGATGAGTGCATGGGAGGTGGGGGGCAAACAACAAATTAACAATGCTGCTAATAAAGTAACAGCAGCCCTGGACTGGGTGAAAACACTGTTTCCTTGTTGTGGGCATGGCATCCTTGCACAGAATCACCTCAACTGGAAAAGCCCTTTAAGATCATCGAGTCCAACCATGAACCCCACACTGACAAGTCCCCGACTAACCCATGTCCCTCAGCACTGTGTCTACACGACTCTTCAATCCCTCCAGGGATGGGGACTCCACCACTGCCCTGGGCAACCCCTTCCAATGCCTCAGAACCCTTTCAGCAAAAAAGTTCTTCCTCACATCCCATCCAACTGCCCTTGGTGCAACTTGAGGCCATTTCTTCTTGTCCTGTCACTTGGTCCTTGGTTGAACAGACCCACCCCCACCTCTCTACACCCTTCTTTCAGGGAGTTGGACAGAGCCAGAAGGTCTCCCCTCAGCCTCCTTTTCTCCAGGCTCAACAACCCCAGTTCCCTCAGCTGTGAACTCATCACACTTGTGCTCCAGCCCTTTCCCCAGCTCCGTTGCCCTTCTCTGGACACGCTCCAGCACCTCCATGTCCCTCTTGGAGTGAGGGGCCCAAAACTGAACCCAGTACTTGAAGTGTGGCCTCAAGACCCTTTCCTCACTCTGCCATGGGAGCAGGGTGCAGGTATGCCCGCTGCCTTCTGTGGCCTTGGGCCAGGGATGAAGGCTCCAAGCACAGCTGGAGGAAGAGTCTGCTGGCACTTGGCCTTGCTTCAGACCATGCCATACTGTGCTTCGGAGAGCCAGGTCCAGCCAGGTGGCCAGCCTGGGCTCCTGCCACGCTCTCGCCTGAGCGAGCCCCAGGCCTGCGGGAGGGCAGCGGTTGCCACAGCCTGTGATTGCACTTGATGCTTGCACCTGCTCTTGGGTTGTCTGTGCCCAGAGCATCTCTCAAGCTAGAAAGTAGATGCTTTAGCATAACTGCTCTTTAGCACTTGTGTCTGAATTGTCTTTATTACAGGGGACTTTCTGCCAGGTCCCGTGGTCTGCTGCAGATGCTGATTTGTCATAGCCAAACAGGATTTATGCACGCTCCCGTTCCCTTCCCCGCATGTGGGCACAGGCTTTCGCTTCAGTTCTGAGGGTGTTTTGGAGGAACCAGTTCAGTTGGCTATGTCAGAGCAGAGACAGCCACACTTTTAGAGACAAAGCTGAAATGATGCCTTTTTTAATTTATTTTGTTGTTATTATTATCATTATTATTTAGCTTCTCTTGTAGTACAGCCCATGCATAGTCTGCAGACCAGATGTGACCCGTATGGCTGAAGAATATTGCGGGCAGTGACGCAGGTTGTGGAGGGGCCTGAGGACAGCTGTACCAGTTCAGACTAAGGGTCCTCTACCTAAGCTCAGTATCTCAAAACACTGTAGGCAGATAGCTATGCAATTATAGCTTGTTTTGGGAGCGTCCCGACCTGATGTGATCTAGTCCTCTTTCAAGTACTTGTCTCGCCCGCCTTTCAGCTCATGTTGACGTTCCATATCCACAGCATCCCTTGGAAAGGACATCCCCAGGTCTGCCGTGTGCAGCTGCAAGAACTGCTTCACTTGGTGTAGAACTGGAACTGACCAGTTTCAGTTGATGGACCTTTGGTTTTAAACTGGAAGAGATGGTAAATGGTCTATTCTTGACCATCTTCTCCATGGCATGCATATTTGTCTAGACCTTTACCAAATCCTCTTAAAGTCATCTTTTTTTCCAGGCCAGGGTCCTCACCTGCTCCATTATTTCTTATATGTAGCCGTGTCCTAGTGTTTGTTACCATTGTTGGTCTTTCACACTTCTTCACTTATAAATTGAACAAACAATAGCGACAACAAAAAAACCCAAACGTGAGCTGTGTATTTGCACAAGGGATGGGGAGAGTAGGATAGAAGGATTTCTTTGGTAACGTTTTCTGTCTAATTATAGTCAAAGGCACAAAGGAATTCTTAAAGGAAAGGTAGGGTTAGCATTATGGGTTATTGACAAATACTGCTTTAGAGCTTCTAGGTGAAGGAAAAACTGCTGTAAAACTGTAGAGGTAGAAACATCCCCTCAAGCTACGTAATCCATTTGGTGTTCAGCACTCAGTCCTACCCTTCTGGAAGATATGGAAAATATAAAGACTTTTTTTTAAGTTGCTCACTAATGATTAGAGACCCAGGATAGTACTCCTTCTAAGAGCTCAAGTTTATCTTTCAGATCAAAGGTCTACTGGCAGTGATTATTGATATCTAAAATACCTTGATGGAACTTGCTGTGGTGCCTTTAGGTGTGGCGCAGGCATGACCCACACTCTTGAGAGATGGGGAGAGTGTTTGTGCAAGAGGTTCTTGATCATTGTGTCCCTAATTTTTATTTATTCTTTTGGTGTGTCAGTGCTGTGGCAGAGTTTCTGTGTGCACAGCTATCCTTTCTTTCATCGTGCATGCCTATCCCTTGTGATAAGCCTCAAATCAATGTTCTCAGATACAATTTTGCATGCCTGTTCTTCTCAAAGGGATCTGAAGGTCCACCTCCTTCCCAGAGAGTAAGCCTTTGGCACTTTCTGAAATGGGTCATCTTCAAAATATTTCAAATCAGGCAGCTGAAATGACCGATCATGTCTGGAAAACCCAAGCTTTGAGCTCTGCGTGTCTCCCTGTGGAAAGGTCAGATCTTGCTGTAGTCAGCTGATGTTGCTGGGAGGGTGCAGATATTGCAAAGACAAAGCGTACTCAGAAGCTGAACTGTGGTGCTTCTGGGTGAGATGCCTGGCTGGCAGGTAACTCCATGCCTCTTTCTTGCCCGTAGATTGAATGGAGAGGCTTTGAAGTCCTGGCTGTGTCATGACAAGGGAGACACAAATGACCAGGTGACTTAGATGTTGCATTTCTCCCTTGCCTTTCACCTGCCTTTCAGAACTGCATCTCATGATGTTGGTTGTGGCCCTGGGGCCTGCTGGGCAGGCTGGTGTAGGGGAGATGCAGGGACCAGGCATCTGCTGGTGCCTGGGTCCTGCATGGTCCCCTTGTCGCATGACCTTGAGTCTGATCGCCCGCCTGCACCATCTCTTGCTGCTGCCTCCTCCTCCTCTTTCCACCACACATCTCCTGTGTCCCAAAAGGGTCCTAGGAGATGGGTAAGCCAGCAGAATTGTTGACAGCAGCCTGGCTGTTGTTTGGCTTGCTCTTAGCTCAAAAGACCAGTGACAATGGCCCTCATCTGTAGGGCATAAGGATCAGGGAATGCTTCCTCCTTATCATGAGGGATTTTGGAAATAACCCAGATGCACAAACCTATCATTTCTTATTAATTTTAAAGTAGCACTTGGCTTTCTACCTCCTCCATATCAGCCCTTACATTGGCAGTAAATTATATTGGATTTGCAATTAAAAGCCAGCTGTGCCAGTGAAGTACCAGCCAAATGCCACCATAACTGTCTCCTGGGTGTCCTAGGGGAGGTGTGGAGCACACAGCTCCTCCTCCAGTGAGCTCTTCTCTCACTTCGAGAGGGAAAGATGAGAGTTTAAAATGGGATCTCAGGCGCATTATTTTTGTTAATCAGAATGTTTGCTCGCTGAGAAATGCAGTTCTTCTCCTGATACTGCATCATCCTGGATACAGCAATTCCCAGAGCTTGAAAACTGCCGACACCCTTCACCATGCAGAAAGTTAACCATTTGAGGATACAGCTTGAGGTGGTGGATGTCTGTCTCAGGCTATTTGGTTTTCTCCTTCCCTTTCTCAGTTAAAATGATTTTAAGAGAGAACTGTCTCTGCTTCTGCTCTGTGGGGTTTTTTTAAGTGTTGAAAAGCACTTCTTCCCATCTGTTTTGGAGCAGGAGTTTGCAGCCAGGCAGGAGGAAGAGCACTGCAGATGTGCCACTCCCTGCCCCTCTGGAGATCCACCCTGTTCATCCAACTCCTGAGCCTTTGTGTCTCACATCTCGAAGGCTGAACAGCAACGTGCTGCAAGTTGTAGCAAAACCCCAACTGTTTTATCTTCCTTCCACGCTGGAGCTGGGCAGGACTTCTCTTGCACTGACCTCTCCTGTCCTTCAGGTGCTTGGGCTTTTGGAGCCAGAAGGGGAAGCAGGGAGCTCTTCACCTCTTACCTGTCTTGCTTTTGGCTGGATCAGGAAAGTGCCACAATCCAGTGCAAGAGGGAATATAGAAAAGGAGGAATGTAGAAAGTGGGTCTCTTCTGAACCTGGAGTCCAGGTTGTAGGGTTATAGACAAGGTCTCAAAAACCAATGGCAACAGAAGAAGGAAGCCCACGTTAGCACTGGCCATGAGGGTGGTGGGATTTGACATCTACCAAAAGGCTGTGGGCATCAGTGAGGTAGTGATCTTGCCAGCGAGCTGTGCAAGGGCTAATACTTGTCTGATAAAATAATGGTTTTTGGCTGGATAGTTGGAAAACTCCTCACAGAATTCCTATGTAAAAAACAAATAAAGAATAAAATAGGACTGCATGAAAAGGCTGCAAAACAAGGCTGTGTGCTCAGCTGAGAAATACCTGGATGAGGGTTGTGTGTGCAACTTTGAATTCCTACCGCTGCACGTTTGCCTCGTGGCGCAATTTTAATTGTCTGACTGCTTGCAGGGTATCTGCACGCTGTAGCAAGGCTACGAGAGCATCCAGAAATTGTATTATGAGCTGTCTTTAGGTGTGCAATAAAGATCTTACCCTTCCTGCTGCTTTAAAAACAGTTCACTTCAAAGGCTGTAGTATTTGCTTTGTCCTTTGGCCTTTACGGGGTGAGAGAAGAGGCTGCCTGCGCCTTAGCTGTGTTAGTTGTCTCTAGCGGTATCTTTTCCCCAGGATGAAGAGATTGGTCCAGCAAACAGTGGGGGAGTGTTTGCTTCTGTTGTTCCTCTCCCTATTCATTTTGAACGTGCTAAGCTTTCCCCGTCTTCCCCTTAAATCACATTATTTCATAAAGAGTAAAAAGAAACATAATTTGGAGCAGCAGCGAGCTGAGCCCAAGTTAATAGTTTGAATTGCGCTCCATCTGTTCAGCTGCATGGCCTCATGGATGTGCTGAACCCATTTTTCACAATTTATTTTAAGCTGGTAAAGAACCACCTCTCCTGGCTCCTGTCCAGGCTGGCTGTGGAAAAGAATTTTGTATCTAGACATCCATATCCAGAAGGTGGGGTTGAGTCAGTAATCCCCAAATGTCAGGCTACCTCTTTCCACCTGCAAATTGCTCATGTTTGAAAGGTTAAATTCTTCTCTGGACTTGGAACATTGTTGTCAAAAATCAGAGAGAGAGAGAGGGATGGGGTGGGGGAAAAAACCCTCAACGTGCACGAGCACAGAGAGGATAAAATTTGCAAACCTGATTATGCAGGACCCGCTTTAAATCGGCTTATTGCTGTTTTGTGATGGGGAGCCAGCAGTCCCAGCAGCCGGGGTGATTGGCCTCGCCATGTGCGCGTGCTGCTGGTAACTCAATAACCGATGAACACCCACCGTGGTCTCCAGACCTCGAGCCTTTGATGTAACAACAAACAAGATAGATTGCTGTAATTTATCTAGCCCCTGGAGGGCTGTGCTGGTAATGTGCCATGAGCCCAAGGGCCAGCCATCCATAATCTGTGTAAAAAAAAAATAAATAATAAATAAAATACAGTCACTGTGCTGTGGGATTGTCTTTGTTCCGTGCTGCACAAGTTGCTCTGTGTGTACAACACACCGTACTGGGTCTTGATTTCCAGCAGCCAGGGGCGGTTAAGTCAAGTCTTAGTGTAATATGCCCACTCCCTCTGTTAACTTTAATTGTTTTTCTTATGTACTAAATATACTCTTTTCAAATAGACTTGGAATAGGCAGTGCCAGAAATGTGGTATTTCCCCCGTATGTCTTTACAAGCGTAACGGAGAGATTGGAGAAGGCGTGTTGGGTTTGGGGGGGAGGAAAAAGAATGGGATTTTGTACCAGCTGATGCCTCCAGCCTGGAAACCTGAGGAGGGAGCGTAGCCTCCTGAGCCATTAATGGGAGATGGTCTTGTTTGGGCTGTGCCAGGAGTTGGTGCTGAACCAGGGAACCCCACCAGTGGCCACGTGCTACCTCCCAGTGCCCCACGGGATCACAGGGTGATGGGGCTGGGAAATGAGAGCGGTACTGAAAACAAAACCCTGTCAGCTTGAGTTTCTGGTTTATTGCCGTGTGGTGCAGGACCTTCTCGTGCCTGCATTCTTATCGCTACCAAAGAAAGGTTTTCTGTTATCTCAACACCATTTCTTTCCTCAGGGTGTTTTTAAAAACCACTTGAGTCAGCAAAAAGCTGCAACGTGGCTGGGGCGGGTGCTGTGCTAGTTTTAAAGTGGGGTGTGAAGGCCGTGGTGGGGTTAGGACTGGTACATCTTGGGGGCTTCTTGCCAAGAAGTAACGCTGGGCTCCTCTCCTCCCACAGGCATGGCCTTGGCCCAGCGGCAAGTGACAGTGCAGGAAGGGCCACTCTACCGCACAGAGGGGTCCCACATCACGCTGTGGTGCAAAGTGAGCGGCTACCAGGGTCCTTCGGAGCAGAAATTCCAATGGTCCATCTACCTGCCCTCAGCCCCCGAGCGGGAGGTGCAGATCGTCAGCACCGTGGACCCCTCCTTCCCCTACGCCATCTACACCCAGCGGGTGCGCAGCCGGGGGATCTACGTGGAGCGGGTGCAGGGGGACGCCGTCCTGCTGCACATCACCGAGCTGCAGGACCGGGACGCCGGGGAGTACGAGTGTCACACGCCCAACACCGACGAGAGGTACTTTGGGAGTTACAGCGCCAAGACAACCCTCTTAGGTGAGTCCTGCAGGAGAACCCAACCAGGCAGGGGTGCAGGCAGGGGTGCAGGCAGGCTGCCACCCCCCTGCTCTGCGCTGGGCAGAACCCCTCATCTCCTGACAGAGGAGCAGCTGGGGAAAGGGGAGATTAGTGGCGCTGGTGGGCACAAATTTTCCATCTGGGGGCATCCAGCCCTGCACTGTGAGCCGGGCGAGGGAGGGGATCATCCCCCTCTGCTCTGCACTGGGGCGG
>NW_010339144.1:29348-59921 GCF_000700745.2 Antrostomus carolinensis
ATTTCTCCTGGACTGTCAGATCCCTCGGGACCTGCCTGCAGGTTGCCCATTGAGGCCAAGAAATTACTTTTCCCATGACCTGCTGCTCTCTGTGCTTCTCCCCTGTGCCCAGTGATTGCAGACACGCTCTCAGCTTCCATGGTGCCCCAGGTCCTCACCCGTGACGAAGGGGAAGCAGTGGAGCTCATCTGTGAGGTGTCCAAGTCCACCATCCAGCACACACATCTCTCTGTTGGCTGGTACTGTCTTCAGGGAGCAGGAGAGAGTCATGCTGAGGAGGTCCTCACCCTCTCCAAGGACTTTGTCTTAAGGCCAGGGCCCTCTTACATGCAGAGGTTTCTGATGGGGGACGTGCGGCTGAACAAGGTTGGGAACACCACCTACAAGCTCTTCATTGGGGGAGTGAAGCCATCTGACCAGGGGCAGCTGTACTGTGAGGCAGCAGAGTGGATTGAGGATCCTGATGAGACATGGAAGGACATCTCCCGCAAGCAAACAGGGAGGACGTCGCTGGTGGTCATGAGCCAGGGTAAGGCCCTTGCAAACTCACACGTTGGGTCCAACACCTTAGTGCTTTCCAGGCTCTAGAGCAGCAGCCTGCAGTGGCCTCCACCTGCCTCTGCCACAGCCCAGGGACCCACCGGTGGGTCTGGCCACCTCCGTTGGGTGCTGATGGGGATGGGCTGGGGACAAGGCTATGGCAGCCCCTGCTTTGGGATCTCTTAGTGCTTCTTGCTTTGGAGGTTCATGCAGCCAAATCTCTGGTGCTGGCAGCAATCACACAACCCTCTGTGTCCATGCAAGGTGTTAGCAGAGACAGCAGCATGTGCCTGCAGCAGCTTAGTTCCTTGGCAGCATTAAGCTCCTGTGCACAGAAAACTGCCCTGTTAGAGTTCCTCAAGGGTCTCATGGCCTCGAGAACTGAAGTACACCACAGCCAGCTGCCCATCGCTGTGCCTCAGGCATGGGGATGTGCTGCGTGTGCTGCACAGTGCTAGTGTCTGCTAGAGGTGGCTTGTCTGTGCCTGCTGTCACCAGCCTGCTGGTTTCCACTGGTGTTGCTGTTCATTAGACCATCCCTGTGTCTCCTCCTCGCAGTTCACACATGGCAGTAATGGAGCTGTGGGTCAGACCGTATTTTGAGGTGGGTGCACCAAGCTCCTGGCTTATGCTTGAGGAGAATGTAATATTGGGTATTTCACAGAATCCCAGAATTGCCTCAATTGGAAAAGATCTTTAAGATCATCGAGTCCAATCATTAACCCAACACTGACAAGTCCCCAACTAACCCATGTCCCTCAGCACTGTGTCTACACGACTCTTCAATCCCTCCAGGGATGGGGACTCCACCACTGCCCTGGGCAACCCCTTCCAATGCCTCAGAACCCTTTCAGCAAAGAAATTCTTCCTCACATCCCATCTCAACTGCCCTTGGTGCAACTTGAGGCCATTTCCTCTTGTCCTGTCACTTGTTCCTTGGTTGAACAGACCCACCTCCACCTCTCTGTACCCTCCTTTCAGGCAGTTGGACAGAGCCAGAAGGTCTCCCCTCAGCCTCCTTTTCTCCAGGCTCAACAACCCCAGTTCCCTCAGCTGGGAACTCAGCACACTTGTGCTCCAGACCCTTCCCCAGCTCCGTTGCCCTTCTCTGGACACGCTCCAGCACCTCCATGTCCTTCTTGGAATGAGGGGCCCAAAACTGAACAAGGGACTCAGAAAGAGTAGAGAAAGAGGACACTTAGACCTGCTCCCACATGGAGCAGGATTAAATGGATTAAAACAGGGAAGTTTGAAAACCAGCCCCCTGCCAGTGCTGCCCATCCTCCCCTGCTCCACTCTGTCTCTTCCAGGCACCTCCTGTTCCCTCTGCCCAGCAGCTCCTCATGGCTCCTGGTGTCTGCAAGCTCTGCATCGTCCAGGGCCAGTGGGAAAACCTCTCTGTCCCCACTGCCCTGGGATGGTGACAGCACTGTGTATTTGCTGCCACTCCTCTGAGCACCCTCCTGGACGAGCCCTTGACTGGCTGCCACCCCTCACCTTGCTCTCCCCACAGCTGCATGTGGGTAGCTGTGCCCAAAGGAAGGGAAAATCTCTTCCCACCAGTAAGTCTTTCCTCAAAGCAACCAAGACAAGGCTGGGTCTAGTTGATGCCCTTTAACGTACGCAGTCAAATGGGAGCAAGTCTCTCGCTGAAGACCTGCCTGGGAGGTGGTGTACCCTGTCCCCACACCTCAGGGTGGATGGAGGAGGCTGCAGAGCCCAGTGGTGAGGGGAACCTGTGTCTTGAGGGAGGCTGGTGAGTCAGAGCAGGAAACCAAAGAAACGGATGGGTAAGGACCAAGCACCCCGTGTGCGGCTCAGGGAGAGGGGGAGGGAAGTGCAGTGTCCCACTGTCAGAGCCTGCAGGGTTCTCAAAACCTGAGTGACTGGCAAAGCTTTGTTCCCGATGTTGTTGCAGCAAAGGCTTTCCACGTCTGCTGCTGCCTGGTGAGCAACGGCAGTCAGGGAGCTTCCCTGCATCCGCTTGTTCATCATGAGGAAAAACTTCCTCACTGTGAGGGTGTCAGAGCCCTGGGACAGGCTGCCCAGAGAGGGTGTGGAGTCTCCTTCTCTGGAGATGTTCCAAACCTGCCTGGACATGTTCCTGTGTGACCTGCTGTAGGGAACCTGCTTTGGCAGGGGGGTTGGACTGGATGATCGCCTGAGGTCCCTTCCAAACCCCACCATTCTGGCATTCTGGGATAACCAGTAGTGTGTGGTTTGGGTACTGGTGCCACAGTATGGGTTAGAAATAGAGAAACCTTGTCAGAATTTAATATTAACATGGGAGCCATTAAGGGTAGAAGGGAGGCAATGGTGGTAGGAGGACAATATGGTGGTTGTATTAGAGCTGGGGGGAAAGAGCAGTGGGCGTACAGCCCTCCATCATGTCTGCAGGGCTGGGGTCTCCCTCCAGCACCCGTGGGAGAGCCCAGGCTGCGGGGCTGAGTGCCCTGTCGCGCTGGGAGCTGGTGACCACGCTGACCGTGACCGATTGCTCCATTGGTTTCTATAAACTCTCCAGCAAATATTTGGAAATGCCAAACATATCTGGAGCGAGGAGGATTCCTGTTTGCAAACTGTTTATGAACCAGTGTTTAAATTCACAGGGTGCTCTGCTTTCCATAAAATATTCGAGCCCTTCCAGCGGTGGGCTGGGAGCTGGAGCTGTTCTGTTTTACCTCCAAACTATAGCACATAGCCTTGCCCTTGATGGTAGACATGGGGGACACCACAGTGACCCAAGGAGATGGAGTGGTGTGAGCCAGGCTGCCTGCCCAGGGAGTCGGGGCTCAGCCCCACCTCCTGTTTTTTGGCTGTGCCACTGCTGTGTGGGGTCATGACGCAGGGTTTTGGAGCATGCTGTGGTCTGTGCCTACAGCCACCCAAGGAACCAGGGGGTATTAACACCAGAGTCTTTGAATGCCCCTCAAGGAAGGTGAATCATATCCTAGGAGCCAGAGATAGAGTCCTAACCTCAGGTGCAGCTGACTGCCCAAGAGGGTCTGGCCAAGGGGAAGGTGGCTTTGTGCTCCCCTGTCTCTACCCTCTTTGGCCAGCTCCTCCTGCTAGTTGGTCATGGGGAGCAGGACAGGGACTAGGAGATGATCTCCACCTCCTCTTGCTTCCCTCCAACCTCTTTGTGCTGTGGCAAATCTTGCCATTTCTGCTTTCTAACCTCAAACCTCTCCAACTTGGAGAGCATTTCTTGCCCACATCCTGCAGCAGCCAGTGAGGGCTGCAGCATGTGGGAACCACCATCGTCAGACACTCAACTTGAATGCCAGCCCTCTACACACCTTCTCCCACCACAGACAGCAGTTAAAAACACCACTGAGCCAGACAGCCCCTTTGTTCCCCTTTCTGGTTTGAAGGATATTTGTTACACGAAGCAGAGAAGCTCCACGAGGTGGGGGTGGAGCAGCTCCAGGAGGTGAGGGTGGAGCAGCTCCAGGAGGTGGGGATGGAGCAGCTCCAGGAGGTGGGGGTGGAGCAGCCCCAGGAGGTGAGGGTAGAGCAGCCCCCTGCAAAAGCTGATGTCTCTGGGTTAGGGTAACCCTTGGTTTGGGTGTGTGAGCTGAGCAGGGGTGTGGCTGTGGCCCAAGGCCATCCTGGTGGGTGCTCTGTTCTGGGGGGGTTAGCTGTTCTCAAGGTGGGAACTCAGCTCCTCAGGGCTCTGGTGCTTCCTGCACCTGCAACTTCTGGTTAGTGCCTGGAGCTGGCAGCCATCTCCCCATGGGCAACATTTTCCATCCCAAGCACTTTTCTAATGTAAGAAAATGTTTCAACAGAGAATTCCCTCCCATTTCCCTCTGCACCCTGTCAGTGCTGCCAGGCAGGAGGGAAGCGTGGGCAGAGCCACCCAACACCCTCTTTGCTTTTGATTGCCCACAGGCAGAGACCTCTCCGTGGACATCGCTGCTGCTGAAAGCTCCCTTTCTGAAGGTGATACCTTGCAGCTAATTTGCATGGTGAGAGCCCAGAAGAACAGCAACAGGCACTTCCAAGTGCTTTGGTTCCTCAGTGGCGTGGAAGTGGCCAGGGTTGACCCCCATGGGGTATTGATTTGGGAGGAAGAACATGAGGAGAGAGCCAAGCTGGGGCAGCTCCGAGCATTCAAGCAAAGCAATGCTGTTTATGTCCTCACCATCTACGAGGTGAGGTTGAAGGATAATGGTACGTACCACTGCTCTGTTTCGGAGGTGAAGACTCCTGGAGACTTTCACAGCATCCAGACGAATCTGTCATCAAGTATCCAAGTCAACGTGAAGCCAATAGGTTAGTAAATCCTAATGACCTAGGTTGCCCAAGGAAGTTGTGGATGCCCCCTCCCTGGAAGTGTTCAAGGCCAGGCTGGATGAGGCTTTGAGCAACCTGGTCTAGTGGAAGATGTCCCTGCTGCTGGCAGGGGGGTTGGAACTAGATAATCTTTAAGGTCCGTTCCAATCCAAACCATTCTATGACTGCTCTTCTGGGTAAAGCCTGCAGTGATCCCTGACTGGGGAATGCTTCAAGTCTGGCCTTATCTTGGTAGGGGCAACACATCTGCTGTTTGCAGCAAGAGCACAAATGTGCCAGAGGTTTTGGTAGATAATAATGGGGAAAGAGCTTACCCTGGCAGATATCAGCCTGACCAGATGTTGCAGCTGTCAACACAGTGGAAACCTTTAGCTCAGTCTCTTTGCAATAAGTTTTGGGGCAAATAGGTAGAGATTTGGAGAGGACAGGTCCTCCTGTGTCTTTGGTACAGAAAATGGTGAGTAAAGCTTGTTGCTACCCCTGAGGATCACAGGATGACCTAGCAGAACAGGTATTTCTGGATGGGGGGATCACTGCCATTTTCACCAGGGTGCTCTCCCTGTTTTGGAGGGTTGACTTGTGGGAAACCACTCTAAGAAAGATGTGTAGGAGACTCTTGGTTTCCTTGTCACAGCTAGACGATGACTATTCTGATGTAGCAGGAGCTTCCTGTTGGGACTCTACTTCTTAAGTATTTCTTTATGTGTGTATGTCCCAGGAAAGACATTAAAGAAGAAGAAAACAAAGCAAAACAACAACAAAAAAAAACCAAAACCCAAAACAAAACTGAAAAAAACAAACCAAAAACCCCCCAAAGCCCTCTCCAAAGTTAGAAGAACAGGATGGTTGAAAATTTCAGACGCTTTCTTTCCTTTTCCAATGTCAAGATTTATCTAGTCTCTCCATTTAATGCCACAGTATCTCTGGCTTTCTGTGAGGAGCACAACCATGTCCCCTCTCATGCAGTAACTCTTGTTTGCAGAGAGCCACATGCGCCTGTCTGTGTCCACCAGCACGCCACAGGTCATGGCAGGAGATGCCTTGATCCTTCTCTGCGAGGTGCAAGGAGTGACCAGCCCTGTCTCTGTGCAGTGGTGGCATCTGCCACCACAGCACCTGGGTCCCCGAGTGCCGGTGGCCGCCATGGAGCAGGATGGCACCCTGAACCTGGGCAGTGCCTACCAGGATGGTGAGATTCGGGGAAACCTTCGGCTGGAGAAAGCGAGCTCCAGCACTTTCACCCTGGTGATCCCCAACGTGTTGGATGAGGGTGACGGCGGGCAGTATGGGTGTGAAGTGACGGAGTGGTCCCGAGGCCAGAGCTGGACAAAGGAGGGGGAGACAACAGTGACCGTCACCTCCATGGGTGAGTTGAGTCACCTCTGTTGCTGGGCTTTTGATCTGGACATGCTGGAGGCAAGGCTGGAGAAGTGGGTGGATGCATGTGGGTAGGACAGAGATCTGCTGTGTCCTGAGCCCTGCTGCTGCTGCTGCAGGGTGACCTGGGGTTGATCACTCGGCCCTGGAGTGCTTCAGCTTCCCCATTTCTAGCAGGGTGCTTGAGTCCTCCATGAAGATATTTTAGAAGAGACAAGTGGGACACAAGAGCTAAAATGCCTGGAGAGCTGAAAGGCAGTGGCTTGCTCAGCAGGTCTTTCTGTCTGTCTCCTTAACTTCAAATACAAAATATCTCCTCCAGCAGCGTAATTACTCACAGTAATTAAGTTCAACAAAGGCACTTGCTGAGTTGTATGGTGGCCTTTGTCAGAGATACACCCTCGGTCCTGGCATCTGATCACTTCTCCTGCCCTTCTCTGAGCACAGAGCTGCAATGCCCACGCCGTTGCTTCTTTTGATGGCTGGAATGGTTGCCTTGATGGAGAAGCAGCTTTTGGCTGGGATTTAAGATGTTTGTCCTTTCTTATTGCTGGGCTGGGTGTTTGAGGGCACTGGTCAGGCCACGGGAGTTGTTTGGCTTTTGTGGGAGGGTTGAAAGCAGCAGCAAACAGGGCAGAGGATCCTCGGCTCCCTGCCATGGGGTGGGGTTGGGGTGCCTGGAAGAGGGGTTGCACGGAGGTCTGGGGGTGGGAGAACAGAGGGTGAGGTAGGATGGGGCCAGGAACTGTGTGGGGCTGGAAGAGCATGGTGCAACTCAGGGGAGAGGAGGAGTGGGACTGCGGGCTGGCATGGGGCAGCGGGGACAGTGCTGCCTGGGAAGGTGGTGTCACGGGGCAGGGTTTCTGTCCCAGCACCAAGGGCTCTCTCCTCCCGAGCAGGTCTCGGTCTGCACGTCACACTGAGAAGCCGAATTGCTACTGTCACCTACGGGCAGAGTTTTGAACTCGTCTGCCAAGTGAGCGCCAACTACACCCTGGATGAGGTGCCAGTGTCTGTGGGGTGGCATTTCCAACCCAACCCACCCACCGGCCACAACCACGAGCTGGTCCGGGTCTTTCCTGGTGGCACCGTGGCCTGGGGGACAGCACAGCCACACTTGCAGGGGAAAGCCCAGCTGATGAAGGCTTACAACTCCTTCAGGCTGCACATCC
Source organism: Antrostomus carolinensis (assembly GCF_000700745.2). Taxonomy (NCBI): domain Eukaryota; kingdom Metazoa; phylum Chordata; class Aves; order Caprimulgiformes; family Caprimulgidae; genus Antrostomus; species Antrostomus carolinensis. Next base: position 36,737 of record NW_010339144.1, read on the forward strand.
ACAATGCTGCAGCTGCTGACGAGGGGACGTACCAGTGTGAGGTAGACGTCTGGAGGAGGAACACCCTGCCGCTGGGGCAGGCAGCGGCCACTGCGACATCCAATGCTGTGGGGATAAAGGTGGTGCTGCCAGGTAAGCAGTGCCTCTTCTTCAGCAGAGATCTTTCTTCTGCACCTTTATATCCATCAAACATGACCGTAGGCAGCCAGGACCACTGATGGCTGGGGTGTCCCTAGTGGGCTCACCTCCCAGGGCCACACGAGGTGATGCTGCCCATCCTTGGGTGGAGATGGAGACTCCACAACCTCTCTGGGCAGCCTGTCCCAGGGCTCTGGCACCCTCACAGTAAAGAAGTTTTTCCTCATGTTTAGGTGGAACCTCCTGTGTTCCAGCTTGTGCTGATTGCCCCTTGTCCTATCACTGAACAGTCTGGCCCCATCCTCTTGACACCTGCCCTTTAGATATTTGAACATTGATGAGTTCCCCCCCCCGCTTCCTCTTCTCCAGGCTGAAGAGTCCCAGCTCTCTCAGCCTTTCCTCATATGGTAGATGCTCCAGTCCCCTCAGCATCTCAGTGGCTCTTTCCGCTGCTGCAGGAGAAGGAAAGGCACCAGTGACAGGTGATGTGGGGTGGGAACGGGGTTCCTCAAACCAGGAGCAGCCCAGGCGCATGGGGATCAGCCGTGTGCCCTACCAGGGGACAGAGCTGCAGGCAGCACCTGAAAAGGAGGCTGAGGGGAGACCTTCTGGCTCTCTACAACTCCGTGAAAGGAGAGTGTAGAGAGGTGGGGTCAGTCTCTTCTCCCAAGGAACAAGTGACAGGACAAGAGGAAATGGCCTCAAGTTGCACCAAGGGCAGTTGAGATGGGATGTGAGGAAGAATTTCTTTGCTGAAAGGGTTCTGAGGCATTGGAAGGGGTTGCCCAGGACAGTGGTGGAGTCCCCATCCCTGGAGGGATTGAAGAGTCGTGTAGACACAGTGCTGAAGGACATGGGTTAGTCGGGGACTTGTCAGTGTTGGGTTAATGATTGGACTGGATGATCTTAAAGGGCTTTTCCAATTGAGGCAACTGTGTGATTCTGTGATTATTTTGTTTCTCCATTTTAGAAAGCAAGCTTCAGGTAGCTACCCAAGAGAGCTCTGTGGAGATTGCCGGCGGTGCTGACACAGCCATTGAGTGCAGGATCGTGTTTGCCCAGAATAATTCTCAGTTTGCTGTTACCTGGTACCTCCTCCCTCCTCATCCAGCGAATGCAACCCCTCTGCAAATCGTCAGGGCCAGCTACAGAAGTGTACTGGAATATGGGGCTGAGTTCAGCTCTCCTGCACAACAGTCCCGGTTCCTGAGCCTGAGGGTGTCCAGCAATGTTTTCTGGCTGCGGATACTCTCTGCAGACCCCAGGGACCAGGGCAGGTACTACTGTGTGGTAGAGGAATGGCTCTGGCTGGTGGATGGCTGGTACAAACTGGGAGAGAGAGCATCGGGAAGGACCACACTGGAGTTCCAGCTCCCAGGTGAGCAGGTGGTTATCTCTTGCGTATCCAGGTGTTGCTGGAGAAGGTTGGATCAATTTCTGACAGGGGACACACTGCCAGGCCTCTCCTAAACTGGCAGGGTTTGGGAGAAGCAGCAGCTCCTGCATTGGATCTGAGACTTAAGGATGCAGAAGGTGCCAGTGCTTCTCAAAGGGAAATAGGGAATTAGAAGGAATTACCACATCCTCCCAAACCAACCCAGCTGGTATTTTTGCCACTGGCAGATGATATCTGATGCTACATAACACAGCAAGTCGTGGCATTTTCTTTTCCCTCCAACACGTGGTGTGCTTGGTTGGATGCACAATGCTGTGAATAGAGAAGGAGCCCTTTCCTGGTACTCCTGAGCAACCTCAAGCAAGACACTCCATTTTCCTCACCCTGCAGCACATTGCTGCTGAGAACAAGGCTGAAGGCTCAGCTTCTCCCACCTTTGGGTGGGGTGCATGGTGGGTCTCCCTGGGTCAGTTCTTCCCCTTCTCAGCCTCTCTTGCTCATGGGTTGCAGCCCTAAATAAAGTGGATCAGAGAATCCCATCTTCCTAAATACTTTTTGGTCCAAAGGATGTCTTATCACTTCTTTGAAGAGGGTGGGATTATGACAGCAGAAGATTGTGAGCAGGGGATAGAGATGGTGGGAAGGGGGCAAACACCCCAGGGAGAATGAGTCACAGGAGGAAAGGACCTGTGGGTGTCCTGCAAGTGGCCATCCCAATCCCTCATGCTTCGCTCTGGAAGATTTCCATCAGCCTGTGGGTACGTTTCTATGGCAGTGTGACACCACAAGGTCTCTTTCTCTTACACCCCACCTCAGGGCGTGAACTGCAGCTGGAGAAAACCAACCTCAGCATCTCGGTGAGGGAGGGCGAGGAGGTGACGCTGCATTGCCTGCTGCACGGTGCCCACCTGCCCACCACCCACCTCTCAGCCACCTGGTTTCGGGAGAAGGAAAGGGGCCACATCAGGCCCCTGCTCACCCTCCACCGTGATGGTGCCATCGAATACCCTGGGGACAGCCTGGCAGGGAGGCTGCACCTCCGCCGCCCCGCCGCCGGCGACTTCAGCCTGACGCTGCATGACGTGGAGAAGGATGATGCTGGGCTGTATCACTGCCAGGTGCAGGAGTGGCAGCAGCAGAGCGAGGGGAAGAAGTGGTCTCTGCAAGCTTTGGCACGCTCGGGGTACACCCAGCTGACTACCATCCCAGCAGGTAATGCTGCTGGGTGCGAGGGGTGGTCACCCCACACCACTTCCCCATAGCTGTGTTGGGGTGTAGTGGGGGGATGATGGCAGCTCTCTGCTGGTGATGCTGGTTGTGATGGCAAGGATGCAGTGAGACCAGGAGGACTTGCTAAGGGATTGCAGAGGGGGTCAGTGCTGGGGAGATCACCAGAGTTGTGCTGGGAGCCAAGGGAGGGGAGCCCTTTGAGGGACACATGCCATGGATCTGGTGGGAGAGGCAATGAGATCCCATTCTGAGTCCCATCGATCTGCCAGGGCTGAAACCCAGGTGCTTGGCATTATAAACATTGGAGGTGGTGATCAGGTGAGATATCAAGAGCTTCAACTATGAAGTATGTGGTCCAGAGGGTACCATTGAGTGCATTGGTGTCTGCAATGCCTTGCAGCTTGTGGGCTCTCTGTGGGACCATGGGCTCAGTTGTGCCACTGGGGCCACAACAGTAACTGGTTTGGGGGAAAAAAATATTGGTGTGATTTTTCTGTTAAGTCCATGTCCAGCGAGGTCTCTAAAACCAGCCTCTGTCCTCTTGGGGTGAGTTGGGATGTGAACTGGATGCAAAGATAGAGCTGGAGTCTACATACAGAATTTTAAGTAAGTAAAAGCAAAGGTTTCAGTCAGGTGCTCCCAGTGTTTTTGGGGAAGTAACAGGCAGGAAAAAAGTGATCTCTTGTTGCCTCTTTGGGGAAATAGGAGGCTCAGGTGACCCATGTGGAGGTAAAAATACGAACTGTGAAATTAATCTTGTTGCACCCAGCTGAGAGGATCCTGTGGTTCTTCTCATGCCTTCAGCCCTGGAGTTGCCATGCCTGAGGCCAGCCTGGGTGCCTACATGTGGTTATAGCTTCTGCAGCAAGAAAGCTGGGGAGGGACTTTGGCCAAGGGCAGGGAGTGATAGAACAAGGGGAAATGGCTTTAAACTGAAAGAGGGCAGGTTTAGATTAGATATTAGGAAGAAATTCTTCACTGTGAGGGTGGTGAGACGCTGGAACAGGTTGCCCAGAGAAGCTGTGGCTGCTCCTCCCTGGAAGTGTCCAAGGCCAGGTTGGATGAGGCTTTGAGCAACCTGGTCTAGTGGAAGGTGTCCCTGCTGCTGGCAGGGGGGTTGGAACTAGATGAGCTTTAAGGTCCCTTCCAACCCAAACCATTCCTTGATTCTACTAATACTGACCAACGTGGAAGAGCTCAGGGGATCCTGTTGAGCCCTCCCTTGTGCCTGCTACTGGCACAGGCAGGCATGGAGCCTACTCCCATGACTCTGCACCTACAGCAGAGCTCATCTGGATTTAATTGCACAGGGAGCAACTGACAGAGCTTCATCCTCCTGCTGTTGTGGTCCTGCTGTTGTCCAGCACGGCTCCCTTTAGCATGCAGATTTCTCCTTCATCAGCTCCCTCTGGAACAGGTTAGCTGAAGAGCCATTCTGTTTCTGTTGAGATGTTTCAGCTGAATGAACCAGGGCCCTATCTGACCTCCTAAAACAAGAAATTGAGGCCAGTTACCTGGTTTGTCTCCCCCTATCTCCTCAGGTAGCTTGTATGAATTCTTAAAAATTGGTAGCTGTTGAAGATTGAGGGAAATGTGATAAGAAAATAACCTGTAGCAACAGCAGGAGAGAGGAACTCAAACTAGCTTGGGCCTCACTTACTTCTCTTTCTTTTTTCCTCCAGAGTCAACTGTCTTGTCTAGGATCTGCTCATCCCCACCACTGCTGAACTTCATCCTATACTTACCCCTGGTTCTGATCCTTCTCTTGGCCCTTGCTGTCTTCTGCCGGTACTTCAAATCCAGAAAAAGCAAGAAGGGCAACATCACAGGAAACCAGCTGATGGAACTGGACGGGGATGGAGGGGCCAAGAAAATTTAACTGGTCTGTAATGGCAGGTGGAACTTGAAGGAGCAGAGCTGGACAGCTGAGGAGGACTGAGTACTTGCAGAGGGGCTTTTTATTGTTTTGTTTTGTAGTAGCTCTTCCATGAATCCTTGAAATCACATGTTTACTTTCAGTGGAACAAAGCAGCTTTGAATTACTAAAGAAATGGGTTTTTCATAACAGGTGCTCCTGCCTCTTAGGTTGGGTACCCATCCACTTCACACTCTGTTCATTGTGGTAGATTTGTGGTCCTTCCAGTATACATCTCCCACTGTGGTTAGAAGTGGTGGTGTTCTTCTACAGGTGTAAGGGAAAAAACAGCTCTTTTTGCACCACCGCATGAAAGTATCAAATTGCTACTCATTTTGGGTGATTTGACAAAAAAATCTGTGGTGTGCAGGCTAAAAACCAGCAGCAGAGCTGGAAATGGAGAGTTGGTGTCCTGTTTAAGGCACTGCACTTGCCTTTGCCCATTCTTTGCTGGGGAAGCTCTCAGCATTTGCTGCCCCCTTGTTCTGAGGGCACCTGTGCCCAAAGAGCATCTTCTCCAAAAGGAAATGGGTCTTCATCACAAAACCTGTCACAGGAACATAAGGACTGAGCAAGTCTGGATGGGGCTGAAGAAATTCCATAGCAGGGGTACCAAAGCCATCCACAAAAAATGAATCCTGTTGACCCAATAAGGGACTCCCATGGATTCTTGGATCCCAGAAGGAAGAAGTAGATACCAAGCCATCTTGGAGCTGAGTGTACAAAGATTTTCCAGCTCCTTCCCTTACTGAGACCGCTGTAGGAGAAGACAGCATCCAGCCCTTCATGCCTGGGCTGTCTGAGGGTCAGGAAGCTGCATGGCTGGGACCTGGTATTAGACACCTCCAGGTTGTACCACGTAATGAAAAAGCCACGTGTGTGCTTGCAGAGCGGCTGGGACCTGGTATTAGACACCTACAGTCTAGGTGCACCCGGTAGTGCAGGTAGTACTGCACTAGTACTACCTGCAGTAGCAGTAGGTAGTACCTACGTAATGGTAGTAGGTATTACTACCTACCAGGTAGTACCATGTAATGAAAAAGCCACGTGTGTGCTTGCAGAGCAGCTCTTCTATGCTCTGGGGTCCAGCTCAGGCTCACCTTTTCAAGGCTGAGGAGCTCAGCTACCTGAAGGCTGGCTGGCTGATGCATTAGAGGAAAGGAGATTTCAAACCAGTCCCTATAAGTCAAGGGATCCTCAACCCTTAATTGTGCCAAGTGGGATGTGGTACCAGTGAGTTATAAGGTATGGGCAACACTCAAAGCACCATCCTGAGATGAAAGCAGATGTATGGACATCATGGCAGATGTTTATGAACCTTCTTCCTTTGACCAGAGGGAGGGTTGGAGACACCAGAACCCCTCTAAATGATTTGTTCAAGTCCTTCACTTTCCTTACAGTTAGAAAAACTGCCTGCCCTGTATCCCAAGGAACTGGGAGGTGCTTCAGTCCCTTTCTCCTTGAAAACGCACTTTTTTTGCATAAATTTGAAGACTACTGCTCTTGTTTCCCTGCTCAGCCACCTCTGTCTGTCCTGGCTGGCTCCATCCTGCTCAGCTTTTCCCCGCGGGTTGTTTTCTGGACCTCATGCAGTTTTCCCTTTGCTGCCCTGACCCCAGCTGTCTCTCCCGCGGCGTGAGCGCTCAGAGCCGCACGTGGGGCTCTCCGCAGAGGTCTCCCCCCTGCCTTCTGGGTTACGTCCCAGTTACACATCCCAGGAGGATGTTTGATTTTCCGTGTGCGTGTGACAGCGCGGCGCTGTTTGCACTTGGCTCGCCACCGGCAGGCTCCTCTCCTGCAGATTTGCTGTCTAGCAAGTTGTTTCTCCACTGTCTGTTCAGGCTGTTGACTTTTCCTATCTCATTGGAGCAGCGTTTGCATGGGTCTGTTGAACAGCTTTCTGCACCAGTCTGTGGAGGATCCTGCTGTCTGTTTGTCTTAGTCCTGTCTCAATAATGCTCTAATTCATGGACCAGTTTCAGTCTGTTTTGACAGAGAAGCAGATGATCCCAGGACACTGAACTCCTACGAGTTTAATGAAAAGTGGTAGCTGGGTGAAGGAGAGGGGCAGATGAATTGTCCTACTGAGGAAAGGCTGCAGTGTGAGTTACCTGATAGCCAGCTTGGAGCCAGCTGTATGCAGGCTGCCTGGTGACCAACCTCCTAATTAGAGGATAGAGAAAGGAGGTCATAGAATGTTGAGTTGGAAGGGACCCACAAGGATCATGGAGTCCAACTCCTGTCCCTGCACAGGACAAGCCCAACATTCAGACCATGTCCCTGAGGGCACATGTTGGCCAAATGCTTCTGGCATCTTGTCAGCCTCGGTGCCATGAGCACCTCCCTGGGGAGCCTGTTCCAGTGCTCCACCACCCTCTGGGTGCCTGAAGAACCTTTTCCTCATGGCCAACCTCACCCTCCCCTGCCACATCTTCCTGCCATTTCCTCTGCTCCTGGCATTCGTTGGTGGCCAGAGAGAAGAGATCAGCGCCTGCCCCTCCTCTGCCCCTTGGGAGGAAGTTCTAGACCCCCATGAGATCTCCTCTGGTGTGTTAGAGCGTGAGAAAAGAAAGAGGGAACCATTTTTAACCATAAACTATTAAAAACCCCATGCACATAGTTTATCTCCCAATTTTGTGCTGTCCCTCTGTGTTTTCATTTGGATTGGTTCCTTAGCTTGCCCGTAGGGGTACATTGGGAGCATACTTCACAAGCCTTGGTAAAGTCAAGACTAGATGAAGCCTGCTGCTTGCCCCTTCCCACAAGGCTTGCAGCCTTCTTGCAGGGGAAATTAGATAGGGCTGACATGCTCTGTTCTTGTTTAAAACAAACCAAAAAAGTTTCTTGTGTTTTTTCTTGCATTTTTCTAGATGCTTGTGAGTACTTTATCCCTCCATCTCCCCGAGGACTGCAGTTAAGAAGAGGCAGATGTTCTGTTTCCCTTTCTTTTTTAAAAATAATTTTGCCCTTTTTTTTGTCCCTTGATGTCTCACACCTTCTCAGGTGTTACCACAGCAAACCACTAACAGATGGCTTGAGAGACCAATCTTTGTGTCTTGGGATGAACCTCATCAAGACCAGCCTTCTGCTCAAAAAAAATGTAACTTATTTAGGTTGCTACTCATTACCAGAGTGCTGGGGTGGTGGCACGGGACAGCCCCTACCCTGCGTGTGTGGGTCAGTCTCTGTAAGCTGTGTGAGCCCTACGAGTGACCTGGCTGGGTCTGGTGCATCCCAAGAGCCTATGCTGGCCCCTCTCTGCCACCTCAGCACTCCATTGCAGGTCTGTGGAGGTGTCTTTGTCTGATCTTCACATAAAAAGCTGCAGATTCTACCACAACGTGAGATTTTTGTGCCTGGTGGCCTGGGGGAAGAAGGTGGGCAGAGAGAGGGAGGTTTCTCCATCGATGAGGTACTTTCTTCTGTCCTGTTTTCACTCAGTTAACCAGAGGCCTATACAAGTAGCAGCTTTCTATTCACACAGGTTTCGAAGTTTTAGTTTAAGTTTGTAAATTGGGCTGAGGGCTTTGATGAAAGGGTCTGCAAGAAGAATGTGTGTTTTTGCAGTGGCGGAGGTTTTTTTGTTTCTCTTTGGTTTTTTTTCTGCTCGATCACTGCCAAACCTTTCGGCTATATTTTTTAAGATGTATTTATTTCCATGAGTGAATTTAGAAAGAGTTGTAACTTACCACGGCAAAACAGTCTTATTTTTAAAGAGAACATTTCACTTGGCTGAGGTAAATGTATGAGAGGGAGAGATGTGTGTGCGTGGTGGGTCAGGGAATGGTGTTGATTTTGCTGCTGGGGTTCTTGGCCACCTTCACCCACCCCCATTGCCACCTTTTTTCCAAGTCCAGGCTCTGATGTAAATTAGAACAGCTGATAAAATATATGTTTAGCTGTTTCAGCTCCTTGGGGGAGAACAGTGCAAAGCACAGACCCTGCAGCACAGCAATGACCTGTCACACCCTGTCCCCCTTGCCCAGGGAATGTCCTGTGCAAGGGGAAGGTCCAGGGTCCTTTCAAAGGTTTTTTTAAGGAGCTTGAAGGAGCTACAGGGCAATGTAGAGCTAGGTCCAAGAGGAATTAATCCACTGGGAAGCAGTTGCTTGGGGCTATGGGAACACAAGAGCTGTGTTGTGCAGGGGGAGAGCAGCCCTGCAGCTTGGCAGACCCTTGCTGTTGAGAAGATGGATGATGTGAAGGTGGGACAGGTGGGAATAGAACCCCTGCATTGCGTTGCCTTCCTGGAATGCTTTTATGACACCTGCCTTTGGGCTGGAGCAAGGCCAGTGCTCAGTGATTGCCAGGGCAGGTCGCCCAATGTGCAGTGAGACAAAGGGTGACACCAATGACTCCCTTGCCTGAAGACGGGTGCGTTGAGGACCTTTCACTGCAAGGCTCCTCTATCCTTGGGGACCTTTCACTGCAAGGCTCCTCTATCCTGTGAGGAGGGATGGTGGGTGATGAGTTAGTCGCTGTGGAGGAGTGGTGGGAAGTGGCTTGCAAGCAAGGAGATGCTTTGCATCCTCTGGCAGCTGATGGCTTGGGGTTTCCTGGCCTGTCCTGGTCCCTGGGAGCAGAGGGCACAGCAGCAGCGTGCTGTCCTATACTGCCAGGGCAAGATTGTTGAGGAAGGTTGCCAAACTTCCCAGAAATGCTTCCAAATAAATGACCTGGGAGTTCCCCTGGGATATCCCTTCTCAAGCAGCATCTCTTCATTCCTTCCTGTTAACTCTGAGTTGGTTTTGAAATTTGACATTCAGTTTTTTTCCTGTGATAAAATATTGAAAAACTGGCAATAAAAGATGCAGTTTGGATATATGCTTTGGTCTCACTTGATGCCATTTTGCATTCCAGCTGGTTCCTGCAGCCCCTGCTTGTTTTACCTGTCCTTTGACTTTGGTCTTTGGCACCTAAGACAGAGCAGAACCATTCCTAAGACTCTAAACCTTCCTTAACCACTAAGAAACTGCTGCATCCTACCTGCCTACTGCTGGGTTTTTTGATACTTCTCCTCCAATCCTTTGCCTCCTCCCTCTTTTCTTCCAGTAGATAATATGGGATTGCAGTCCTGTTGCACAGGGTAGGAAAAGGCAGCCCTTGCCCTGCAGCAATTCTTTCCAAGGCAGAAGCAATACAAACCATGGGGCTCGAGGTGGGAAGGATGTGCAAGAGGTAATGGGGTGTCTGGCTCGCTTTGCTACCGCAGCGGGAGGGACTATCACAGCGTCCTTTCAGCCAGCTGCACTCTCCAGCAAAGAGGCTGGTTGTGCTGGTGTGGGACAAGATTAATGGTCCCCTACCTGCTTGGGCATGAAAAAAAAAAGAAAAATAAATCCTTTCAGGGCATGTTTCCTTAGCAGCTCCTATTTAAAAATACAAACTGGAAAGCCAGGTCCAGACACTACTTGCTTCTGCAATCTGGACAGGAAACAGAATAGCGCAAGCAACCCATTCAAGCATGTGCTCATCTGGGCTTTATTGCTTTCCTTCAATCATTCATGACATTTTTTCCTGTATGTTTCTATGTTTATAAGTGATGCTGGCAGGGAGCTGAGCCCTTCTCTACAGCCAGTGCCAGTGATCTCACCAGGGACATGTGGGCACAAGCTCGCTACTGCCATTGCAAACCACTTGCTTCCATCAGCAGCTTTATTTAAAAAGAATCATTTGAATAATTTTGTCATTTCATAGAATCACAGACTGGTTTGGGTTGGAAGGGACCTTAAAGCTCATCCAGTTCCAACCCCCCTGCCAGCAGCAGGGACACCTTCCACTAGACCAGGTTGCTCAAAGCCTCATCCAACCTGGCCTTGGACACTTCCAGGGAGGAGCAGCCACAGCTTCTCTGGGCAACCTGGGCCAGTGTCTCACCACCCTCACAGTGAATAATTTCTTCCTAATATCTCATCTAAATCTACTCTCATCTAGTTCAAAGCCATTTCCCCTTGTTCTATCACTCCCTGCCCTTATGAAAAGTCCCTCCCCAGCTTTCTTGTAGCCCCTTCAGGTACTAGAAAGTCACTAGAAGGTTTCCCTGGAGCCTTCTCTTCTCCAGGCTGAACAGCTCCAACTCTCTCAGCCTGTCCACTGACACTGCTCATTCCCACTGCAGGCAGCAGATACAGGTCCTGTGCTTGGGCTGCTGGGCAAAGCAAGGGGAGAGGGAGAGAGCTGGTCCTCCAGCATCCCTGGAGCCTGCCCTTATGATGGGTGCCATCCTCAGAGCCCTCCTGGCGACCATCATGAAAGCAAAGCATGTTGGGGTGACCTGGTCTTCTGGCCATGTGTGTGCTGTACCTGCTCCTGGCAGGGGTGAGGGGAGCATTCATTTCTAGGACTGTCCACTAAGTGTGAAAATTCACCAGCTGGGGGGGAAAGCATTGGTTTTATCATCATTATTTTAAGCATGAGGGAACAAATGGGTGAATGCTGGGAGCAGTATGGCAAAGCAGGAGGGGCTGTGACTCCTGGCAGCCCCCCTCATGAGATGCTAATAGGGAGGAGAGGTCCACTGTCCAGTTTGAAAGAGAAGGGCCATGACCAATGGCTGTGAAATGTGGCAGTAATGCCTCAGCGGTGGCCGCGGGATAAAAGGCAGAGGCAGCCTGAACTGTAAAGAGGTTTCATTTCCCTGGTAATGAGGGAGACACACTGTGGCAATGAAACCGGAGAGAGGGAGACCGTGAGATGCTAATTTCTGTTCCTGCTGCCGCTGCCGCTTTGATCTGAAGCAAATGCCCGTTTTAAATTGCAAACGGATGCGAGTCAGATATCATCCAGCCAGTGGCTTACAGGCTTAATGAAGTGGGACGTACGCTTCTGCCTGATAATGTGAGGAGAGGCAGGCAATTCAGAGAGGAATTACTGGAGGTCTAAAGAGACGGGGAGGAAGGATGGGGAGGTCGCGGGGTAACTCTCCCCTGCTTTCTGTCCTGGGGAAGCTATACCTGTGACTAGAGAGAGAGCTATGAACACACTGTCCCACTCTTAAGCAGCTACATTTTAAGGCGTACATCCTGTGAAGGCAATGCAAGGTCATCCTCCTCTTTGGTCTCAGAGGTGAACATCAATTTGGTGTGTTTCCCAGATGAGGCAAAGGTATGGGAAGCTAAGTTGCTCATTTTGTGCTGTCACTCAGACATCTAATTGGGCTTGAGCAAGAAAAAACTTGTTGTGACTTGACTGATAAGGTTGTTCTTGGGCAGATCCAGAGGCTCCTGGGAATGGTGTCATTAAGCCAGAAGCAGTGATCTGGGAGCCTGGTAGCTCACAGTGGACAACCACATCTTCTTGAGTCTCTGTGATGTGCAAAGATCTGACCTGTTTTGAAGAATGAATGCCTAAATGGCTATTTATTACACTCTTCACTAACACCAGCTAGTTGGGCCCTAGGACCAGGCTGGAGGGCTGGCAGTGACCAATAGAAGCCATGGTGTGGCTTCCAGGTGGGGAATGGCTGAACCACCCAGGCCCATCAGTCTGGGGGAGATGACCCCAGGTTGTGAGAGATGTCTCAGATGGCAAGGAGAGGACTGACAGTGGTTGGATTTTCATAGAATCACACAGAATTGCCTCAATTAGAAAAGACCTTTAAGATCATCGAGTCCAATCATTAACCCAACACTGACAAGTCCCCGACTAACCCATGTCCCTCAGCACTATGTCTACACGACTCTTCAATCCCTCCAGGGATGGGGACTCCACCACTGCCCTAGGCAACCCCTTCCAATGCCTCAGAACCCTTTCAGCAAAGAAATTCTTCCTCACATCCAATCTCAACTGCCCTTGGTGCAACTGGAGGCCATTTCCTCTTGTCCTGTCACTTGTTCCTTGGTTGAACAGACCCACCCCCACCTCTCTCCACCCTCCTTTCAGGGAGTTGGACAGAGCCAGAAGGTCTCCCCTCAGCCTCCTTTTCTCCAGGCTCAACAACCCCAGTTCCCTCAGCCGAGAACTCATCACACTTGTGCTCCAGACCTTTCCCCAGCTTCCTTGCCCTTCCTTCTCTCCCTGCATGAGAGCAATAGGACACTGAAGAAGCTAGCCAGCTGCAGCCTCAAAATGATAGAAATGGGAAGGAGCAGGGATTTTACACAACATGAAGTCAGAAAGGTTCTTGTTATGGGATGTTGTGCTATAATTTTGTGTTTTCCAGGAGAAAATGCACAAGAAGGGAATCTACTGAGCATTGCCAACCATGAAGTAGCCATCCTGGTAAGTCCCGAGCTGTGGATTGGCAGGGGTTTGGGGAAGTATTACATACAACTGCTCTGCTTTGGTCTTCTCCTTCAGGCCTGTGCTTTTGGCCATTGCTCAGACAAGGTGAGGAGGCAGGTAGTCTGACCATCCAGACTTTTAAAATGTTTTTATTCTTTGTTTATTTTGTAGCTGTTCATATAACTGTGTAAGATGCAAAAAAAGGCACATACCCCCTCACATTTACTCTTCCTCTTACACTGCCTATCGGGGCTTTTTCTTTCTAAAAATGCTTCTAAAAGCATTAGAATCCTCTTTCAGTCGAGCAAATCATGTTAATCTGCAGGCCAGTAGGCAAGATGAATTATCCTTTCTTTTTCTACAGCATCTTCCATTCAAGGTCTTCACACCCTCGCGATAGCATAGTTGAGAATTTTCTCTGCTTAACAAATGAGGGAACTTAGACACAGTAGTTTGCTGTGAAACAGGCAAAGAAATCAGAAATCTGCTTTTTTAGAACATCTCTAGAGAAGGAGATAGGAGGAAAGACTGACTCCAAAAGTGAGAATCAAAAGGAAAAATCTCTTTGCTGGACCCAAAATAAGTTTCCATAGAAACAGATTTTTTCTGAAAATGAATTACTGCAGTATGAAATAAAGATTGTGGATCTAATTCTGCAAAATATTTAAGCATGTTCTTTGCTTATCACTATTCAGCTCAGGATGCAAGCATGTGATTTCCATGGAAGCTTATGTGCTTTATTTGATGGAGGTAGAAATAAGAATAAGCTGTGTAAAATTGGGATCTGGGCTTTCTTGTGCTTCCTCGCCACTGACAAACTTGCAATTTATTTTTTATGACAGCACATGTTGCTTTGTTGTTAAAAGTACAGACCCCAGTGCTTCAGTCTGGGAGTTCAGCACCAAGTTCCAACAGACTCTTCCCACTAATGGGGAGTGGAGTCAGCAGAGTGTTTACATTGCTGGGTACTTTATTGGTTTGTTAATTAACTCTTTTTTTCTATTTACATGCAGATTTCAATTTGCATGGGATATTTATTCTGTAAATGAACGCCACGGTGATTATCAGATAATTAACTTGAGAACTGATGGCATAAGAGGTTGAGATTTGTTCCTAATCTATCTTTTGTGCACCTCTATTTGTGGCCCATAGACATTTTAAAGACGGGATAGGTTCTTAATATCTTGCATGCTAATTGCTTTTATTACGACTGCGTGCTGGTAAATGATTGGGTTTAGTTTTAGCTATTTACAGCTGTTTTGTCTATGTTTTTTTCCCCCCTCTGTTGTGACTTTATGCTCAGCCAAATGAATAGGACAAATAAGGTCTGACTCAGAGTTTTATTCCTATTTGCTGTACTTGGAATAGATGAAGCTTTTGTAAAGCCAAGCTGTGGCTACTCTTCTTCACACAAACTTCCTGTGTTCTTATTCCCTCTTTATTTCACATTGGCTTTCCATTGTTTATTTGGGGAGATGTCTATTTGTAGACCCCCCTATCCAAGCACTTCCCAGCAGCACTGTAGACCCCCACATAATAAATTTAAGCCTGCTGATGGGGACTCTCTTCAGATGCTGAAGAACAAATAATCCTCATGGAAATTGTCTTTAGTTTTCTTGTACTCTCCCTTGAGCCCTTGTGCCTGTCCCAGCCAAAATAAACTCTCAAGGCGTTTAAAGAGTCCTTCTTAGTGTTATGTTCAACATGGATGCTACTGACTTGCTGTTGAGTCCATATGAACAACGTTCCTAGCTTGTCACCCATCATGTCATGGAAATCAGGAATGAACTTCTTAACACCAATGCAGTTGTAAGCAGCATGTATTCTTCATTGTGGCACCGGATGGACAGAGGATCATTCCACCTATTGTGCATACTGAATTGTGTCTCCACAAAAGCTTTATACTATTAAAACATGCATATTCATTACTTTTCCAAGAAATTGTTAACATATGGGTTCCTGCAAATGTAATTAATATGTCCTTTTTGCATGCACACTGGAGTCTTCTTGGTGGTCTTCAGAGATCCTCTGGGGGTCGTGAAACTTCCCTCACTGTGCCCTTTAGTTGAATTTTTCCTTTGCGCGTGCTTAGTTCATCTCTTGGCCTGTTTACACCACTTCTGTCCCCACAAAACCGGTTTATTCCAACATCACCACCTTATCTACCCTATTGCAAAAAAAATCAGCATCTCAAAGTTCCCCTTTATCTATTTTAGACTGCAAACTTGACTGGGCCCAGCAGATATGTAACTACCTTTCAATGTCACACTGTTGAAGCAGAAGGGTTTGTTCTCTTGGGATGGTATCAATCAGGCCACCAGTGCTGCCACCGCGCTGGGCTCTTGCACACACCGAGGTGGTGATGGTCACTGACAGGAGACCGGTGCTGGAGACCAGTTTGTGAGCAGAGGGGCAGCAGCAAGTCGAAGCACTGCTGGGCTTCAGTTTCCCTTACAGTTGGAAACTATTGCTCAAAATTTTCTCTGACAGGGAGATGGAAGATATGCTTCAGCTCCTGGAGATTTAGTGCTTGCTGAGAGCCATGCTTGCTTTGCAGGCATCCTCCCCTCCTCCTCCCTGCTTTGGGACAGATTTTTTGTCTTGTCAGTGCCTGCCATGCTGTTACCATCAAAAGTGCAAGCTAGTGATGGCTGCAGGTATGTCTCTCCTTTGGTGGTGGTTTTCAGCCCCAAGCTTTTCAAGGTGTGAGGAAAGGATGCTGTCAAAGGAAATTACATCCCTCTAGCAAGACCAAGAATCATAGAATCATAGAATTGTAGTGGTTGGAAAAGACCTTTAAGATCATCAAGTCCAACCATAAACCCAACACTGCCAATTCCACCTCTAAACCATGTCCCTGAGCACCTTGTCTGCCCGTCTGTTAAATCCCACCAGGGAAGGTGACTCCACCACCTCCCTGGGCAGCCTGTTCCAATGCTTGACTGTCCTTTTGGGGATGAAGTTTTTCCTCAGATCCAATCTAAACCTCCCCTGGTGCAACTTGATCCCGTTTCCTCTTGTCCTGTCACTTGTTCCTTGGTTGAACAGACCCACCCCCACCTCTCTGCACCCTCCTTTCAGGGAGTTGTAGAGAGTGAGAAGGTCTCTCCTCAGCTTCCTCTTCTCCAGGCTAAACAACCCCAGCAAGAAGGGGAACTGCAGGTGGCTGATGGACAGTCTTCCTCCTTGGATGCTGCCAAATCTCTGAGGAGGCCCG
This sequence comes from Antrostomus carolinensis, assembly GCF_000700745.2. Classification (NCBI taxonomy): domain Eukaryota; kingdom Metazoa; phylum Chordata; class Aves; order Caprimulgiformes; family Caprimulgidae; genus Antrostomus; species Antrostomus carolinensis. Next base: position 52,856 of record NW_010339144.1, read on the forward strand.
TGACCTATGTCAGTGTATGAAGCACTGAGCAGCTTTGCATGGGAAGAGCAGCTTTTGTCACCCTTTTTCTGCCTCCTTGGGTCTGAGTGGGACCTCTGATCCCGCACACACAGCAGTTATGACTGTCCAGTGCAGAATCCAGCCCTGCCTGCTCCCGGCCACGCTTGCCCCAGTCCCCCCAGGACACATCCCAGGCCCACAAAACAAGCCATGGTGCCGGGCACACCTTCTTCCACGCTGCAGGTGTGAGCCAGGTGGGTACATCCCCACGCAGACCATCTCTGCTGGTCTCCTCACCAGGCACATTTCCTTTCTGAGATGTTTGAATGCCAAACTGAAGTGATGAGAATGAATAAGAAACAATCTATTTTTAATCCAGTGTGAGATCTCTTACTCTTGGCTATTTTTTTCATAATTGCTTCTGTTTTCTGCTAATGATCTGGAATTTAGCATCTCTTCCTGCCTCGGAGTGTTACTTTGATAAGCGGTGTTAAGGAAGAAGATGAAGATTGTTGTTAGCAGTGGAGGCTGCAGGACATATGGGTGCTGCAGACCTGTTAGTGACAGACAGACGGTTGTTTTGAGGCAGTGGGACAGATTGTCTGGGATTCCTGGCTTAGCAGCAATGAAAGGCTGATGAGGTAAGTAGTGCTGGGAAAATCCTGTTAGGGAAGGGAAGGAGCAGACTGGAACGGAGTGATCACAGGGCGCCCGCTATTGAATATGCAGTTTCTCTACAAAATTGAATTAACTTTTTGGCACAGAAGTGGGATCTGTATTTTTCTCCCTGTTTCACTTGCTTCATTAGCAGGCTTGTAAGGCACTCTGAACTTCCCAGCATTTAGCAATGGATTAGGACCAAAAACTCATTCTGAACCTTCGAGGCAGTTAGTTCAGGTTTGGATCAGACATTTCCACCTCCATTTCATTTGCAGATAATGTGGAGTGGGATGAAGGATCCAGAACAACATCCATCCCCAGACCTGGTCCCTGTTGATGTGACGGAGGTTAGAAGCTCTGCTGTAGTGACATTCCTTGCTGAGCTCGAGAGGAGGTTCTCCAGCCTTTTGATCATCTTCATGGCCCTCTCCAGTGTGTCTGCATCTTTTTTGAATTGTGAAGACCAGAACTGGACACTACACTAGATGTAGCCTGACAAGTGCTGAGTAGAGTAGGATGCTCACATCTCTGTCTCTGCTAGTGGTGTTCTTGCAGATGCAGACCAGGATCTGATTTGCCTTTGTTGCTGCAGCAAATTGCACACTGCCGACTCATATTCAGCTTGTTGATCATCAGGACACCTTGGTGCTTGGATCATTCCATGCAACCAAAGTCAGGAGAGCCCTGAGGGGTGGATGGTTTGTCTGCTGGGTTTGTGTTTCTACAAGGGGTACTGTTCAACCATGCTGCAGTGCCTGTCCCCCAGGAAAAGGTGAGAAGGCCACCAGGCCTGGGTGGCAGGGGTTGTTTGTACGCTGAGGGTAGACAAAGCAGTTGCAACATCAGTCAGGAAGTCTTTGATGCAACAGGAACCCCAAGGTGCAGAGACACATGGGCCCCACAAGCCCTGCTGAGCAGTAGCTTCTCCTTTCTCGTGGGAAATGCTGAGGACTGGGGCTGGGGGATGCCACCAGCACCCATGCTGTGGTCCCTTGGAGGGAGTGGGGATGGAGTGTGGTGATGTGGGTTGGGAGGGCTATGCATGGGACTTGGAGTCAGGAAGACTGCTAGAGTGTCTTGGCTGACCTCAGTTAGGACAGAGGTTTTTCACCTCTGTATCTCATGTTAGGTCTGAGTAATGTTGCTATGATGAAGGCATCAAGATGGAAAGACTCCAGCCCTCTGCTTGGAGTGAACTACAGTGGATACGACTTTTTTTTCCTGATAGGGCTTGTCTGGCTCTAACTTTCAGCCACTGACCCTTCTTTTACCTTTTCCCACTAAATTATTAAAGACTCTTGTGAAGGTACTTGATAAAGCATCTCACAAGTGTTTTTGGACAACCCAGACTAAGCTCTTTATGCCCTTCACTGGACAGCAATTTTCCTGGTCTTAGAAGATTTAAGCATGCAGAAGCCTAGAGCTGGAAAAGCACTGATTTCCCAAGTAACCCATATCACCCAGAGGTCTGCTTAAACATTTGAGGACTGAGTAACCTGTACTGAAAAGAGGGCAATTAAGGAAACTAAAGGTGTTCTCCAAGGGCTGAATAATTCCTTCACATCAGTTTCCACTACAAAGGTGGCTCTGGAGATGCTTATGCAGACCTTGCTCTTTTCTGGACCAAGATGAGATAGCATGAGACAGAGAGAGGAGGAGCTGGGACAACCAGACTATAAGCTGCCAGGTCATGATGGTGTACAGCTAAGAGGTCTCTGGGAACATGAAGATGTAAAGGAGCTCGAAAGGAAATATTTCTTCTCTCACTGAAGAAAAAAAACCCGAACACATACACAAAAAGAAAAAAAAAAACCCAAACCTGAAGAAAAAGCAGCGTTTGATAAGGATGGAGAATGTTGTACTCATATTTTTAATGGCTCTTGGGATGATGTGGAGAATTACAGGCCTGTTTGACATGCATGCAAATGAACGCAATACCTAGCAAATTAGGAGAATTGGCCGTGAAGCTTACATGGGTAAGACTGCTCGGAGGTGCAACCTGCAGAGATTCTGCAAAAGGAAGACGTGTTTCCTGAACTCTTGCAAGTCTTTGAACAAACCAGTGAATTAGCTGAGAAAGAAGAACTGTCTGACATAATTTGTTTTGCTTTTTTTCAACAGGCTTTTTGCAAGGGCATGTTCAAGACGTGACTGCAGACACCCTGCTAATAGTGGAGGAAGTGGCTTATTGCTATGGCTCCAACACTGGCTAGGAGGTGGGTGGTCAGTGGTGGCATGGACGATGAGGTGCCAGTGCAATGCCTTGATCAGTCATGGCATGGTAACTTCTGGGGACAAAGAGAAACATGACAAAGCTGCAGTGAAGCTTAGGTCACCCAAGAAGGAGGTGTAGAGGTGGATGGAAGACCTGAAGGGAGAAGCCATGATGGGAGAAGGGGTTGATGGGAAGGGATACCTACACCAAGGATGGTGCCAGGAAGAGGTAGTGAAGGGTGAAAGTCATTGTCTCCTCAGCATTGCGTGTTTATGTCCCTGATAGTGAAGATCTAGGTGTGTAGCATGCCAGCACGCTGCTGGCAGCAGGGACAAAGCTGCTTTGCCAGGTGATTTCAGCAGTCTACATTAGACCAGTCTTGGGGGAAATGTTGAAAGAAATCCAGAATAGGTGATGATCCAAAAAGGGAGTATGTAGGGAGAAGAGAGGACTCCCTTCTTGGTAACATCTGAGTCGATAACCTCCAGGCACGGAGGACTGGGCTCCTGCTGAGCCACTGAAGCACATCTGATCAATAACTCAAAGTCCCCACTCGCACATTAGCAGAGTCAATTATCAGCTCTGCTCTCTGCTTCCTTGATTATTATTTCAGCGTGTAGCAGCTGCTTCGCAAGCGTTATGGCCCATCACACTCTGAAGGGACTGAGTTAAATGCAGATTATTGACCGATGAGGTTAGAAGAATGTACTGTAAAATATACAGCCATGTTCGCCCATAAATCCCCAGCCAGAGTGCTTTTTAAAGCAATTCCTCTTGTGGTGGGAGTGCTCTGGGTCACTCTCAAGGCCCTGAAAAATGGCTTTTCCAACTGATTTCTGCTATCTCCTCTGTGGTGGTGTTGTCTCTCTTGGCATTGCTTCTTCACATGAATGAGTGGTTGTCCCTCTCTTGAGCTGCTCATTGGGACCCCCGGGCTTCAGCAGGGGCACTTGGGTTATGGTTGATTCTGCACATGGGCAAGGTGAACTCGATTTAATGTTTCTGCTTTGGCCCTGGGTTTTCTGCTGTTCCTGAGTTTCTCGAGTTGCTTCAAGTTCCTCAGTTTTGGCTGAGGTTGTGGGTTTATGGTTTGAAGCAGCCTAAATTCTGGTGAGCACGAGCAGGCTAAATTGTGAGCTGTTTGAACACCAGGTGATGATAGCTTTCTCTCCTCTGCCTGTCTGATATACTGCTGGCCATCAGCCATGTGGTTCATGGCAGAAGTGCCTGGGTCATTTTGCTTTGCAAATCTCCTCAACTTGGCCAAATGCTTCTGGCATCTTGTCAGGCTTGGTGCCATGAGCACCTCCCTGGGGAGCCTGTTCCAGTGCTCCACCACCCTCTGCCTCAAGAACCTTTTCCTCATGGCCAACCTCACCCTCCCCTGCCACATCTTCCTGCCATTTCCTCTGCTCCTGGCATTCGTTGGTGGCCAGAGAGAAGAGATCAGCACCTTCCCCTCCTCTTCCCCTTGGGAGGAAGTTCTAGACCCCCATGAGATCTCCTCTCAGTCTCCTCTTCTCCAGGCTGAACAAACCAAGTGACTTCAGCCTCTCCTCATATAGCTTCCCCTCTAAACCCTTCACCAATTTGGTGGCCTCCTCTGGACACTCTCTAGATGTCTGGAGGGGAAGGAGAAACCCCCACCATGGGGCACAGAGCTCCAGCAGCAAGAGGCACTGTTGGCCCAACTTCAGTAGAGAGACACAGATATTTATAAAGCAAGGTTGAAGCACCTGCAATCCCAAATAAGCAGAAAGAGCTAGGTGTGCTCATGCCTGTAGGTTGCAGGGCAGGGGCAGAGGAGAAGTAAGGTGACCACATCCTGAGGCCGTGGCTGGTGGGGCTGGGGACACAGAGCTGAGGTGCTTGCTGGAGGAGGAGGTTGGGATAGTGCTGCTTGGGGAGCACGTACAGGGAGGAGAGAGGGGCACAGCTCATACATGTGTGGAAGGGCTGGGACTGTGGGCTCCCTGGCCATCTGGGCAGCAGCAGCAGGTTGGGGATCACATTGGGGAAGGTCTCCAGTGTGCAAAGCCACCTGGTCTGGTTGTCTGGCTTGGGATGAGCCCTCAGGTTAGAAAGCAGGGTTTGGTGATGCAGCATCCTGCATGAGCACCTGGGCTGGAGGGAGGTGAGGGCACTTGCTGGGGGAAAGCAAAGCTGAGTTGGGCAGCTCTCTGCCAGGCAGCTCCCACATTCAGGCTCCAGTAGTAGGTCCCCTCCCAGGTCACTGGGCTGTCTGTCCCAGCCCTGCTTTCCCCAGGGGCTCTGCTCACTCAGTTCTCCCAGGCTGCAGGTCTCAGTGGTATGCCTGGAACAGTGACATCACGGTTTTAAGCAACACGTGGGTGATCCCAGCTGTTGGGCGTAGATGAGAAATGGGTGGGCTCTCTCCATAATTTAAAAGCTGACTTTTGTTTAGCTGTGACTGCATCACCAGCAGCTGTGAGCACCAAAGCCTGCCTGCCTGTTTCTAGGTCAGCAGTTTTCTGTCCTTGCTGCATGGCTCTCTGGGGATGCCTGTCCTGCTCTTTGGGGTCTGAGGTATGTGAATCTGTCTGCTGCCACTCCTCCTTACACAAGGGCATGTGTCCTCCACGGGAAAGCACTCAGGGATCCACAAGCGGTTGAAAACCTTTGGCTTAGTGGGGAAATGCCTAGTTTTTGCTGTGTGGCACGGACCCACCCTCAGTGCAGGGTGGATCCCACATCACCCTGGGTCACACATTGATGTGTTTTTAGTTAGAAAGCCCACCCAGGTCAAGCAGACTCTTCTCTTGCCCAGTGCACTGCTTTCCCCCAGGACACTGCTGTTCTTTGAGCCGCTCCCCAGCCCTCAACCCCTCTCAAGAAGAGGAGGAGGATGGTTGAGCTGCCTGCTCCTCTGCCCGCCCACCTCCATGCCTTGGGATGCAGCACTGGCTATTGAGTTACCTCCTCAGGCTGTTGCTGAAGCACCTCGGTGGTCCTTGAGATGACACAGCCTGCTGCATTGTGGTGGTTTCACCCTTTTGGCTGCAGCCAAACACAGGCTGTTCTCTCACTCTCCCCTGACTCCAGGGAGTAGGGGAGAGAATTGGAAGGAAAAGGGCAAGGAGAGTCATGAGTTGAGATAAAAACAATTTACTAATTAAAATAAAATGATAGTGATAACAACAGTGATAACAGACTCTACCAATGAGTGATGCCCAGTGCAGTTGCTCACCACCCGCTGACCGATGCCCAGCCTGTCCCAGCCAGCGATCCTGGAGCAGAGACAATTCCCAAACCCAAACCCTGGAAGAACGAGAGCCTGAGTGATCCCTGAGAGAATCCCCCCAATTTCTGGTCAACCCTGATTAATATACTGACATGGTCAACCCCAGTTAATATACTGACATGATGTGATATGAGATAAAATATCTCATTGGCAGGGCCAAATGCCAATTTGGGCTTTTGCTAATTACTGTGCTCTCTCTGTGAACCAGCCAAACACAATGACCTTGGACTCCAGCAGCAACTAATAACATCAGTATGTTATCAACATTCTTCTGATAACAAACCCCATCCTGACCCTAAACCACAGCTATTCTAGCTACTAAGGAGAAAATTAACTCTATCCAAGCAAAACCAGGACATGCATCTTCAGCAGTCTCTGGCACAGGCCTGCTCTGAGAGAGGTTTGGGAGAGGATGGCTGCTGTGGGAGCCCCTGGCACCCATGGAGAGCCTGTGGGCAGCAGGAAGGGCTCTTTTTCCCCATGCCTGAGCACAGGGAAAAGTCTCCTAATTGGCTGAACTGCTGTCAGCACTGAAACTCCCCCCCAGCTCTGGTTCTCCTCTGCTGGCATTCGACATGGAAATCATCCTGATTTATTCTGGAATAATAGGATAAAATGGTGCAAAGGAAAATTTTACACTGTGGATCGAGATAAATTGCCCAGAGCAGTCAGCCAAGAGAAGGGAGGGGGTGAAGCTCCATCCCTCTGGTCACTCAGAGGACCAAGCATCACACTGGAAAGCGTAATGTCGGAAACAAGGTGATGCTGCCAAGGAGCACTGGCTGAGGTAAAGGGGGTGGGTGCTGCCCTTCTCATGGCTTCTGGGGTTTTACTAGCAGTTAAAGTAGAGCATCCCAAAATCTCACCCCCCCGACTCGCCCCCGTGCCCCCAGCTGCCTGCCAGGGAGAGGGGGGACCAGCGGCAGGGG
>NW_010339144.1:59944-65956 GCF_000700745.2 Antrostomus carolinensis
CCGGAGGGTTTCTGACAATCTGGCACCATCTGCTGGGGTTTCCCGGGAAATAAAGTGGGTTTTGGGGAGGCAGCTGTGCCCCAGGACAGCAGTCTGGGTTATCACCATGTTGGCTCTGCCAGAGAGGCAGAGATTATTCTCCTCCTCTTGGTCACTGCTTTGCAGTCAACGTGTCCTTGCGAGCACGGTGGCAAAGGGGACTGATGGCTCGTCTTTGCAAAACCAGGGCCAGCTTCCAGCTCAGGCCAACCTCGTGACCCATCACTGGTTATCCCAGTTTAGCTGAGGGGCTGGGGCCTGGCCATATGCCACCCCTTGGCTTTTGGAGAAGGATACCTGCCTTTTCTGGGGCCTGGCAAAGTCAACTCTCTTGCTACTGAGTTTCCCTCATACTCCTCTTTCTCCTGTCCCACCTCACCCAAAGGTGATGATCGTTCCTGTTCCAGTAACTGATTTGCTCCCCAAGAGCTCTTCATCTGTGCTCTGAGGTCATGCTGGTGATGAGCACGTATGAGTGATGAGAAAGCATCCGAGGGCCGTTGGGAGGAGGATCCCAGGGTAGGTGGAGGTGCAGCAAAGCAAGTGCTTCCTCTGCCCTACAAGCCCCTGCCCTGGTGTGTTGGGGCTCCACAGGGCTCACAGGGCTCACGAGCAATAGGCAAGAGATGTCCTGGATTCACATGCGCTTGTCCTTATTAGGGGCTCCATCGCAGGAGGGAGGGAGATGGAGAAAGGCAGAAGCATGCCTCCAGCAAGTCAGTCTGCACAAATGGACTGGCTTATAAATGAATTTATAAGTTGAAATTGGCCTATAATGAGAGAGTTACTGAGAAAAAAGGACTGTGCATTGCAAACCACTTAGGAATCTGAGATCTCGGTGCATTACGCAAAGCCAGAGGGGAAATGTTGAGTCCTGTGAGCAAAGGCATTGCAGATTGCTCCGAGTGGTGATGGGCCCAGTTACGTTGTCTGCCCCACAGTCCTTCACCAGCCCTAGGTGCCTTCCCCAAAAAGCATTTCCCTCCTCTGATAAAACTGCAAGACCATTGGGCTCTGGAAACTGCTGCTAAATGCCATCGTTAAAAACTGTTTTATTCCAAGGCAGCTTTTGCTAGTAACAGTTCTAGAGTTGGTTCTCTGGAGAAATATGGTGGTTTTGAGGTTTTTCTTTCTAAAAATAAAGCAATCTCCCAAGCCTACTGCTGTGGTTGGGCTTTGAGCTTGCAGGCTTGTGTCGACAGCTTGCTTAATGAATGAAGATGTGAGGGAAGAAAAGCTTTTCAATGAGGAGGCTGTGTGCTTCCCAGGGCTGGAACGGTAAATAAGATGTAAGCAGTGATTGAAAATATGACATCCTCCTTTCACTGCTCCCTAACACGTGCAAAATCGATTTCACCTTTTGAATTCCTTGAAACCAGAGGAGGAGTTGGTGTGCCCCCATGCACGTAACCCATGGGTTATCTGTTTGGGAAGCACACAAAGATTCATGCTTGTCTGAGTTATGTACAGCAGGTAGGTGTGGGGAAAGTTCAACTTCCTTCTCCCAGCAATAATCTGATCCCCAAAGCTGTCCAGAGACCTGTTGCCTCTGATTTCATCCTCCTCCAGCAGCTAACCTCCACCCTAGTGCTGCCTTTCTGAGGTGCAGGGAATAAGCATTTCTCTCCTTTTAAGTCTAAAATGATGTCAGGTGCCATCCCCAGCTGTGAACGTGTGGTGTTCTTACCATCCTTAAACTGGTTGCACCTACAGCCAGGGGATGGGGGATGGAAACCAAGCAAGTTGTCCAGGAGGATCTGTTGTTTGCCCATATCTCCTCACTGCCTTATTCCATGGTAAATTCACTCTTTACATGAGGGAAGGCCATGCTTCTCCTGAAAAGCTCAGCAACCCTGGCCCCTTCCTAGCTCGGCATGCCACCGACACAGCTGGTTGCCTCCTCTTCTTGCCTGTGCAGAGCTTCTCCTTGTGGTGCTGCTGCCTCTGGGAAGATCCTGCCTTTCCACAGTCTGACCTGGAGTTTCTCTTCCCGTGTTGGGAGCATATTAGTATATTTTCTCTCCTTACTGTCACCTGCAGCTATAAAACCTACTCTCAAGCAATTGGCCTGGGAGCTTCCAGAGACCACTAATAGAGAGAGAGAAATAGCATCTGTATGAAGAAAATCAGCTTCAATATTCAGCTGGCATTGCTCAAAGCTGAAAGGTTTGCAAACCTCCTCTGTAACAGAGAAGAAAATCCTTGGGCAATGGGAAGAAATACCAAGTGAGGAGTAAGAGCCAGGAGGTACTGCTATACACCTGTGCAAGTGGCAGTCCATGGAGACCCAACCACAGCTCCTACATCCAAGAGACACTGAGTGATCCCACCCCCTCATCTCCCCAGCAGCAAACCTCCTGGGATATCTGCTGGGGCCCATTTTCCTGGGGAGTACGGAGTACAGACAAAGATCAGCTTTCTGGAGTCATTTTTAAATGAGTTCTCCCATCAGAAATGGTTCTTCAGCTCATGCAGGATAAAAGGGGACCTGGAAGACCTTGGTGTGTATTGACCCAAAAGTGCACATCAAAGAGGATGCATTTGGTATCAGCCAGAAACCCAATAGAAATGTCTTTGTGGACAGAAAACCCCCGTGGATAGATGTGAACAATGAAATTTCTCTGGCTATTACCTCTCCTGGGAATATTGGAGAGAACACTGAGGCATGGTTTTTTCTTTTTTCCTAGAAGTGCAGCACATCTGTGTTTTCTGCTGAGGTCAATTAGAGCTATGGGAGATCAGAGGCTGATGAAAAATGAGTGCCTTGCTATTGTCCTGCCTCCTCAAGTAGCGATTCTTTGATTTCTGGGTTATAGTAAAGCACTTAGCTCAGTCACATGAAGAGCTCTTGTCTGTTTCTGCCTCTTCCCCAGGGCGAGGAGACAACCCGCTGGCTAGATCCCCTCCTGAAGGAAGACAGAAGGATGGCAACTGGTTTCATAGAATTATTGAATGTTGTGAGTGGGACGGGACCCACAAGGATCATCCAGTCCAACTCCTGTCCCTGCACAGGACAAGCCCAACATTCAGACCATGTCCCTGAGGGCACATGTTGGCCAAATGCTTCTGGCATCTTGTCAGGCTTGGTGCCATGAGCACCTCCCTGGGGAGCCTGTTCCAGTGCTCCACCACCCTCTGCCTCAAGAACCTTTTCCTCATGGCCAACCTCACCCTCCCCTGCCACATCTTCCTGCCATTCCCTCTGCTCCTGGCATTCGTTGGTGGCCAGAGAGAAGAGATCAGCGCCTGCCCCTCCTCTGCCCCTTGGGAGGAAGTTCTAGACCCCCATGAGATCTCCTCTCAGTCTCCTCTTCTCCAGGCTGAACAAACCAAGTGACTTCAGCTTCTCCTCATATAGCTTCCTCTCCAAACCCTTCCCCAACAATTGTGTGGCCCTAAAAATTTTGGTTGGTCACCTTTCCTCCACCCCATTCCCTATGCAGCAGCGTGTCCTAGAGGGCATGATCCTGTCAGTTGCTGGGGCTTGCTTGCCCCGTGGTTGCTTGCCCTTTGCCTCCTGGTTTCTTAGCATCTGCAGATGCAACTGGAGACCCATAGCCTTGCAGGATGCATTGATGCAGGAAGCACTGGTGCTGCACTGGTATTTCCACTGTTTTTTTGTACAGGAGCTGATGGTTTGGCCTGTTCCAGCAGGTCACTTTCTCATTGAATGGCTAGATGCCTGGGAGCACAGAACATGCCTCTCCTGGAAGAGCATGGTCCTCCTCCCCCAGCACCAAGGACCAAGCCCAGCCTTTGGCTTACACCACATACTCCTCCCCATGCTGAAGCTGCTGTGTTTTTGTTCCTGGGGCAGAGCCAACCAGCTGTTTGCTGTATGGCAGCTCCTGGCTGACATCCCAAAGTGTTTTGCTGCTTTCTGTCCCCTCCTGACAGGCAGCTGAGTGGGATTTTATTTGGCTGAAGAAGGTTTTTCCCAGCATTGGCATCTCTGGTGGCAACCTTAGAAAGGGGTCGTCCCTTTGGCAGTGAAAGAAAGTCACCGCTGTCCCTAGCACTGATACATCCAGCAGGACAGTCCCTTGGCTGGCATCAGTTTCCCAAAATCCACCAAAACTGGAGAGGTCCCTGGACTGATGCAAAGTCAGGAGCTGCCACTCCTCAAGGATACATGCGGTGTGTGCTGAGGACCTGTCGTGGTGGTGCAGAGGGCTTGGTGCTCTGCTTCTTCCAGACATGCAGGAGGTCTCCTGTGGGCAGGAGCAGGTGGGCAGCCAGGGGCAGGTGAGACCCAGCACTTCTGGGGCACTCAGGACAGGTAGGTCCCCTGCTGCTGTGCTCTGGCTCTGCCTGGTGTGAGAAACCAAGTTGCTAGGAGGTCACTCAAACATCAGTGGAAAATGGGTCCCTGCCATGCCAGAGTTAACAGTGGGTGAACTAAACACTTGGAAGATATTTCTGAGAACTACTTCTTCTTGGTGCCATGCACTGGAGGATGTGTAAGGGGTCTGGCTGTGGCTAGACCCATGTATGGAAAGCTGGAGCTGTTTCTGCTACATTTAAACCCAAGAGACAGGAGAGAATGTCTGTGTGGTTTGAGGGCCTTTTAGGCAGATTTTGTCCTATTCTGTCCACAAGTTTATTGATTGGAGTTTCCTTCTCTGGAGATGTTCCACTCCCACCTGGATGCCATCCTGTGTGACCTGCTCTGGATGAACCTGCTTTGGCAGGGGTGTTGGACTGGATGATCTCCAGAGGTCCCTTCCAACCCCCACCATTGTGGGATTCTGTGACTGCAGTATCTGCAGGCACAGGAGGAGAGTAAAGCCCTTTCCCTGCACATATAGAGCTGGCAGGGGCTGTGTTCTTCTGCGCTGGCCCCATGAAACGTGCCTGCACCCATCTCCTGGGAGAAATGAGCCCCTGCAAGTCAAGAAAGAGCTGATTCCATCTGCCAGCATGGGTGGTGGTGCACGACAGGGGTCTTGGCTGGACCCCCAGCTGCTCTGCCAGCATGGACCTTAACTAATGACTCTGCCCATGAGCTAGCTTGTGTCACCTCAGCGTCACAGCATGGCACGGGGACTGCCAGGGCTCCAGGGCTTGGCACGTCCTTCTCACTTTTGCTTGCAGTGGTTGGAGGACAATACCAGTGTGTAGCAAGCTGATCCAAATGGGCACAGATTGGATAGGTTTCCACATGTGTTTTTAATGCCTCGCAAATCCTCCCCTACACCGTGCTCAGGCCACAGCTGCTTGACAGGCTTCCCTTCCACAGATCCATGGAGACTTTCCCATCTCTTGTTCACCTGAGGAGCCCAAAACATGTGACTAGAGAAGCAGCAGATCAGGTATTTGCCCTCAAATGCAAATGAAAAGCAGCAATACTATTAGTAGCAGGCATCTTCTCTACAGCTTAACTCCCCCCTCGCAACCCTCCAGCTGATGCATGAGATGAGCACCCGGTGAGGGATGCTGGAAGTTGGACACCCGCATCCTGCTCCTCTGCAGCTTCCCCTTGCACCATCACTCCACAGCTGGCACCCAGAAATGGCCATAAAAATGGATAAAGATGTGTTGTTTCTGTGTTTGGGGCAAAAGGCAGGAGCATTTCCAGGGAGCACGTGGCATGGTCTGTCACACATTGATGTCTACCCCTGCTGTGCTGGCCACGTGCCCCCTGCACAACAATATTCAGACAGCAGAAATCCAGAGGAGAATTTCACCTCCTGGCAGGGTTTTTCCATGGCTTTTTGCACTGAGTTTAGGGGCTCTACTTGCTCCTGACTGGCCAACGAGCCTGTAAATCTCTGGAGATGTGTCCCCTTTTGCTATGTCCTGGTGGCATGGTGACATGTAGGGTAAGGGCAGAGCTTTGAGTTTGCTTCTGGGGTAAAAGCAGGAGAGGGGAGAAAACCCCAGATCCTGTGAAATGCTGGTGGCTCAAGGGTAGGTAGGTAGGTAGGTAGGTAGGTGGGTAGGTAGGTAGGTGGGTAGGTAGGTAGGTAGGTG
>NW_010339145.1:0-70151 GCF_000700745.2 Antrostomus carolinensis
AGCCATGTATAGATAAATAAAACATATATTTATGCATATTTGTACACTCTTTTCTCTATACATTTATATATAATATATAAAGGTATATAGGAATATATGTTTATATATAGATGCAGTATTGTATATGTGTATAAGTAAATTTTTATTTAGGATCACTTTCTGTCAAAAAGGAAAAAAAGAGACAATCAATTGGTTTCAAACAATGGCAACCAGTCAATGACCAAGCAATGAGAAAACATTTTAGGTGTGAAGATTGTGGTGTGGCAGCCTCTGTGTGCCTAGGGGATGGAGCTCCTGCTGTGCCACACGTACCCAGCACTGCCAGTGACACACCAGGCAGTGCCCTGGCCAGCTCCACCCTGAGCTGCACCATGTCCAGCTCTGCTTGGTGGCTCTTCCCAGAGGGCAATCTGTGCTCTGGTAGGAGCCCTTGGCACCTTTGTAATGCAAAGTAAACACTCCCATTATTCAGCCATATCATCAAAATTTCCTGAAGCTTACCTATCTGTCTCTTATTAATTGTTCTAGCAAGAGTCCAATTGCTGAAATTGCTGTGTTGCTTTCTTTTTTAGCCACAGTGCCTGTCTGTGGGCTAATGTAGGATGCCCCACGTCAGTTAATGGAAGCATTTATTAATGCTCTGATGTTGTATCATTTGCTTTCTAACTCTTGATCAAGACAGGAAAATTAAGAAACATACCCTAGCCCCCAGTTTACATCCCTCACTGGACATACCTCAACTGCAGACCCTGCTTCAGCAGTAAGGAGACTTTCCAGTTACATGAAGAAAGTGGATTCAGATCAGACAGAAGATTATACGAAGTTGTTCGATTGAACTGTAACGCATTTGGCCACAACAGGAATGCAGAGTATCAAGTGTAAACTGGCCTCTGCCTTCTCTTTGTTGTTTTTTTTTTTTCTTATTCTTCTTCACAGTAAAGAAAGAATTCACCTTTAATTTGCTGCTTAAGACGTAGAAAGAGGACACAGATGCAAATCCCCAAATAAGAAACCCATATTTACCTAACCCAGATTTAGCAACCGATGTCATTCATGAGTGCACTAGTTCTACTGTTGCTGTATTTCATTGCTACCTTTTTCTTTGTGTAATGAACATGTTATTTTTTTTTACCTAGGATGTTGTTGTCTACTAAACATTTTCACATGTTTAGAAAACCATTAGGCAAAGGTAAAAAAGAAACCCACTGAGAATTATTAAAAACAAAGGCACCTGGAAATCCCTGAGGTACAAATTACTAGAGTCTGTGAGTTATCTACTCTATTTTTATGCATTTTATGACTGCTGCTGTCCAGAGTCAGATAAAGGGTCCCAGGCCAGACAAGTAGGTATTACAGTAATAATCACAGAAAAAAAACCAACCCCACACCATATTTACTTGCTTTGCAGTGCTGTATTCACATGTAGTGGTATTGTTTCACTGCAGCATTCTAGTTTCAATTGGCATTGCAATCTGATTAAGATCCTGATTTTTTTTGGTTTATTGTGCTGAGCCATCCTTTGTTTCTGCATGATCACAAGGGAAAGCTTGTTGCAGTGAAGAGGTGACACGAAGGATGTGTCAGGTATCAGGTAACCAGCATTTGGGGGTCTCACTGCCTGCTTGGAACATAGCCTAGTACAATCAGTCCTTGCAACAAATGTAGGACAGATTTATGTTGACATAAAACCCACGTGAAGGTAATCAGGTTCAAGTGCATTTCAGGTAATGAGGTGGAGCAATTTTTAGAGCTTGAAATTCAAAGCAAAATTTAACAAGATGAACATATAAGCAGAAAATGAGAGAAATAATTGCATGAACTTCCATGCCCAAGAACAACATTTTTCGATTTTGGGGTTTGTGTCCATCCTTAACTAAGGATATGTATTTGCCTCATGCATTACATGAAAGAATCTCAAATATGTTCTCATCTACTTCCACTGTGCAACTATCATTTCTTTCAGTGCCCAGGGAATTTTAAATAGGTTTATTTTGTTATATTGATTTGTGCTTGACTTACCCATGCATTATACTTCAGACTTATGGCTTATGCTCTTTAATAAAAACAAAATCTTTCATATATGACCAAAGCCCAAGCATTTTGGCCCAAGTAGAAATTTAATTTTCTTAAGTAATTTGTATTTTTTCTTCTCTCTACCATCTCTGTGATCCTAGTTCACCCTCCACTTTTCATAATAGAAATCCTGGACCTTGACACCCACATTATGTGATACCATCATGTGTGTGTGTTACACATCTTCATTTTTAAGCATGAGCTTGGAATGAGATTCAAATAAGTGTAAGATTCAGTAAAGTTATATGAAAAGCAGAAGCACCTCTTGATAAACAGAGCTTTAAGTTCTCAGTGTGCTCTATAGTATTCCCTATTCTTCTAAATCTTTTATTGCTTCATTGCTGCCTAGGTGGGAACTGAAGGCTCTTTATGACTCTGAAATGGAAAAATCCTGAAAGCTTTCCAAGTCAGAACTCTGTTTTAAGAGTTTTTACACAGAGAAGGTCTGTATACAAGGGTTATAATATGAATGGACATTTTCAATGTTGTTCAAGTTTGCGAGAAAATAGTGAAGTCTGTAAGGCATGAGCTAAAGAAGTAGAATCTTCTGAAAAATAGACTCTGGTTTCCATATTTATTAAGTAATATAAATGTCCAATGTAAAAATATACAGTATTCAAGAAATGGAATATTTCCACCAAGATAGGGGGAGAGGTCATTATAGAAAGTATCAAGGAAAATGGTTTCTGTGATAACTGTCAGGAGGATCAAGATCATACATGTGCTGGCTCCTGCTGGGATGATTAGTAACAACATGATTTTAAAATAAATTGATGTCTTTTGTCGTCTCCATACCTTAAAGTTTCAGAACAGTTTGCATTGTCAGCATGCTTAAACAATTACTTTAGCCTTGTTAGTTCCACAGTATCTCAGATGCTTTGAAATTCTAATTTGTTATTTCCATTCAAATTATTTCAGTTTCTCCTTTAAATAGCAGTTCCCTGATATATCCATTAAAAACTTACCAAATTGTTCTTTACTTCCCCTGTAAGCTGGTTCTTTCTGAGAACAGCTAATAGCAGCTCTGAATTTGTCAATTAACTTGTGGGACTTTATGAATAAGTATTATCTTATTTTTTTATCTTTTATAGTACATTGCATTAAAGAGTCCAGCTATAGTGTGAATACAGGGCAAGTGTCAATCTCCCCAGTAAACAACAGAGGATTTAAAATATGGTTCCACAATTTTACATAAAATTAATATAAATTTATATATATTTTATAGTAATGATATTTTGGCCATAGCCAAATGTACAAGAAAAGGAGAAAGATTTTAAATGTCATTCTGATTTATCAGATTCTAGAAACACAAAACAATCTATGAAGAAAAAAATGCTCAGACTACCTGCTATTCTTTCCCACAGCAATATTGAGCTAGCCAGGACAGAGACATTATACAACCTGAATCAACTAGGAAATCAGGTCATAGTAGCAATACAACATAGCACGTATGCATTTCTATTTTGGTAAAATGAATAAACTTGTGCATTAATAAATTACTAAAAAACAAATCAAATGCCTGTAAACCTGTAAGATAATGCCAGACAAGGCTTGCTGAATCGCTGCGCACAGATCATTCACCCAACTCTACAGACAATTCACAAAATTACTTTCAAAATTCCTCTACCAATTTATGTGCAATTTATTTAAGCTTGTTCTTATCAGTGATATGTCACACATACATCTTCCTTCAGCAGAGAGCGGAGGCTAGTACTCCTCTCTGGGCATCAGAAGTTCTACCAATCTGATTTCTATGTTTCATTTGTATAATAAAGTGCACGAATGTTAATAGCCCCCAAGTGCATCTGCTAGCTGGCATTTATAAAGTTCATCAGGAGCACTTAAACTTTCTTTTCTCAGATGGGATGGTACAACATTCCCCCTGATTTACAAGAGACATATATCAAAGATAACACCTGCTGCGACACAAATATCAACCAAGGTTATTTTTTGATCTAGTATGCTATCACATCCATTGATTTTCTAACTTCTACCATCTTTCCACAGCATCCTCCGGAAACAGTCTTTTTCATTTTCCTTTATAATGTTCATAATTATATCTAATTCACATTTCCAGAAGCTATATCACAGAAGGATCATTCACTTCCACCTACTTTGCAAATAAGCAGGAAATTCTCCCATCAACGTCAGGGGAAGACACAACTAATAACTTCAATTAGTATTAATAGAAGTTGCCAACATGGATCTCTGTGCATTTTATTGAGAGAGCAGACTTCAAATTGGACTCTGAATGTTTTCATTTATTTTTAATTGTGTAAGTAAATCCATCCAAAAAGCCAATGCAAAATTTACTTCCTTTCTAAACTGTTTCTGGATGAAATGTTAGCACCTTCCTAAGGGAATAAAAAATAAGTCAATACTGCTCATGAGAAGCCAGGTACTTTCCAATAACAAGAACTATAGAAACACACTTGAATGCAAAAAGGAAAAAGAAGAAAAAAGAAAGGGAAAATGCTGTTAGAACTATAGCAAATTTCTGCTTTTAAATTAGGATGTTAATTATTCAAGATGAGTGGTTCATCTCTAATTTGCACCATTTAACACTTCAGTATAATCTGATCTGTAGTAAAGAATGTTTTTCTGACTAATATAAAATTTTCTTGTCAACAAACATTGCTACGCTGATGACTAAAACATATCACCTCAGTTATGCCCTCCAAACTATATCTTCTTGACAGAATTATGTCATTGTCATACTTCCCAATAGTTTTGATTCACTCGATGTCCCTTGTTGTACATCAGAAGTGGGCTATCAACACAGGGAAATGGCTAGTGTGATATTGACGGCTTGTCAGGGAGAGACTTTTTGCAGACACAATAAACAAGGAAATTCATTGAATAGTGTTGTCATGGGTAGTGGGAAAACTGATTTTAGGGGTCTTTTTACTTACTAATTTATGCAAGGACTTCTAGAAATACCAAGGCAATTGGCAAAACAACAGATTATTGAAAAATTTAGGACCAGTCTTTGAAGACCAAGACTATTCTTTGCATCTGAAATTTTTTTAGAAGAAAAGCAGTAATACAAATAATTACATCAATGCACTTTAACAAATCATCTGCAGCTAGCATCCAGGATTTAGAAATTCAGATGATATTAAATAATTTAAATAATTTACTCTGTCTTGGTTAGCAACATCAGCCTTCCTCCCTGATCAGAATGATATTAGGCTGTTTTCCATCATGCTTTTAGGAAGGTAGCTGAGAGATAAGTTTGTGCTGGCTGATCAGTTGTTTAAGTCTTTCAAGGGGCTTAGAATTAAGGAGCAAGCTGAAAATTTAATCCAAATAAGAACAAGAAAACCAATTATGGTCAACATAAGAATGTATTAAATGAAGATGGGTTTGTCCCAATATTCTATAATTAAAGAGTTGTGGGCTTTCAATCAGAGAAAAATGTCATCTCATTCACTTATTAGGTACCAGAATAACTTAGCTTCATTTCATGGTTCTTGCACATAAATTGCACTTAGATTGATCAGTATGGAGAAGTTCCTCAGTGTTGTACAGAGCAATTTATGTCACAGCAATTCCTTTGGGTTCTAAAGAGAAACAGCCATCCTAGCTGAAATATAATCACTAGGTATTCCATGAGTATGCTAAACCAGTCACCTTCATTTTCAGGTGCATGCTATACAGTTGGGAAGTAGCAGGTGAATTGTTCACACAGTGTCTTCCCTACTCATTGTTCAGTGGGAAGCAGAGTCCCACATTCACAGTCTGTATTGAGATGCAGGAGGAGTGAGGATGTGCTATTTTATTGTTAATGTCATTGTGGGCAGAGGAAGGCAAACACATGGATTTTGCTGTTTTAACATGAGGCTTGATAGAACTGACACAATTTTTCTGAATTAAGGAAGGCATCTCTATGGACAAAGTTAGTCTGCCAAAATAAGCTTTCATCAGAATTGTCAGAGATGCATTTCTAGATCTCACACATAAGCATGGGCAAACTCCTTCTCGAAGGAGATTCCAAGGTAGTTGTATCAACTCTTTTGGAAACAAAGCCATTTATATTGCAGTTCCTATACAGGGATCAAAGAACTTAAATTTGAAGAATCAAGTCTGAAAATTATGTACAAAATGTCCATTTGTCTCAAATCCTTTTGACCATTCTTGAACATGTCCAGTGCTATCTTCTGCAATTAATGTGAAATTACTTAGTTATCATAAGACAAGTTGCCAACAAAGATTTTTGTTATAACTACATGTCATAACCTAGCCAACAGATCCAGAATTTAATGAAAATCTGACATGCAAAAATCAGGCAGAAAAGCTAAGAGAAAATATCACATCTTAGTCATATCTGCAGATAAAAAATGGCCACAAACTTCTTATGTAGACTTATATTACATAGAGAGGGAAGTTGATATCAGTCAGTTCAGGCACCTACCTCAGGTGAAATCCAGAGCAGATAAAGTTGGAAGCTAAATTTTCTGTAGAGTCAATATTAAAAATTAGTTATCCGTCAAAAGACAACTGAGTCTACCCAAATATGATTCCTAAAACCAAGCTGTTTCAACAGCTAGGTATAATCTTTCAGCTATTAAAGAGGTTCACGAGAGGTATTTGGAGGTCTCAGTCTTGGATACAGACAGTATTCCTTAGCTTTAGACCTCCAAAAAACCCCAAATCAACAATGGATAATAATATCCAAAGTCTATACTGAGTCCTGTGTAAGACTTCCTTAGTATTTTTTGTTTAAAGTAGGTTCTGGGCTACAACACACAAAAAAGTCATATTCCTTTATTTAATATTCCAAACAAAGATTTTTATGGTTCATTATAAATCATTAATTTCCTCAGTATAGGTTTTAAATTACCAATATATTCCCCTACTTGCTTAAACTCTAAATTTTCTCTTTCACATGTTGATTTTGGGATTGACCTACTTTTCTTCAAAGAGCCAAAATACTGATTAAACAATGATTTATAAGAAAATTTTCATTTTCATTAATTGATCCATATTCTCAAAAAATTAAACAAATTAAGTGGAGTTGAAATACTGTCACTTCTTTTTACACTGAAATCTCTTAAACTTATTTTCTTTTCTTTTGAAGTAGCTACTTACCAGATTAAGTATCACAATTACAGTAAAGGTGTCAGAATCTAGATAATAATTTCCTGATTGCTTTGTGTAAAATGGATAGTCGATGTTATCTTTTGTGAACAATGCAATTATATTCCACAGTTTCCATTTAGTTTCTTATTAAGCTCTCTTCAAATTATTATGTGGACTCCTCTGCTTTGGCAAAGTCTGTCAAAGAATTTTAAGTGATTTTGCCACTGAAATGAAAAATAGGAATATCATCCTCGATGATACTTGTTTCATAAAGCAAAATGGGAGAAATAGTATTAAAACACAGTCTATTCATTGAAGCCCAGATTAAGTACTTTCACAGAGCACTTCCACATAATGTGTAAGTTGCTGAACTGTGTGCAGGTACTACTGCCTCATTCATCAAGACCTGCCACTTTGCCAGCATGTCTAAGAATGGAAGAGGTAAGGAAATCTTTATTCCACACTCTACTTGATCACAGTTAGAGAGCTAGCTGCCAGTCTGCCTCATAACAGATGCAGAACAATTATCTTGCCAGAGCAGATCTGGAGGGAAGCGATGGCTGAGTGAAGTCCTGACTCCTGGATGCGGCTGGCAGGCACAACAGCCTCTGTCCCCTGGAAATGCTCTTTAAATGGGAGAACAAGATTTGGGCCATTTGTACAGGATTTACAATCGATCTGCTTTTGCACTGTGAGTTCAACAAATCTAGAGCATATCTGGCTCACTCTGATGGCATCTGTGCAACACATGTACATGTCTTTCAGTCCAGGAAATCCCAGGCAGAAACGTGAGGACAAGTTCCTGGCTTCTTCCATTGATTTACAAACCTAATGGAGAAAGTCACAGACTAACGTGTTCCAAAATAAGTGTGTTAGGAAGATGTTTTCTAGTTACATATACTATTTCAAAATTAGATGTGGGGAGATTTGTGCCTTGCTTTGAAATATCTCATGGTCACATATAGCGATGGACCACTGATTTGAGCCCAGTTTAGACCAGGTTGCAGTTTGGTTCTATGTATTTTCACCAATAGGAAGTCTCAAAAACTGTTGTCATTAATAGATTTGTTTTTCATGTGATCACAGATAACACCCCTTTTATCTCTGTATCTTCTCCATCATAATTTTCTTGAAATCCTTGGAGGATGAGCCACTGAACTTGGTGGTTACAAGTTAGTGTGCTATGATTCAGAATGGAGCGTCTCAGCGCAGATCTTCTGTCCCAAAATACCCACTTCTTTTCATAACCTACACTTGAACTTTTCATAGTCTGCAAGGTAAGAGCAGCACATTTCATTTTTTATTGCCCTTTATCCCAACTAGACCCCTATGGAAAACAAGTGAGATGTGAAGTGTGGATGTTTTTCATAAACAAGTTATGCAATTTCGTTAGGCAGAATGGTTTCCAATGCATTCAGAAACAGAATTTCAGCATAGCCACCACTCACTGCAACTTCCTTTCACATTTTTTTTTCTTGTAAGACTGCTCACAAAATGTCTTCAAAAAAGAGCTAAAAGAGATTAAGTTCCCAAGCTCTATCAGATCAGAGCTAAAATAAGCAAATCAATAGGGCTCTGGAGCAACATTTAAGTCTTTAAAACAAAAACTATCAGAATCACTTATCTGCCACAGGAAGCAACACAAACACTTGTAGATGCCTCCAAGCAACAGTGAAGAATGAATCAAGTGTGAACTGCAAAGCTTTGCAAACAGATAACTTAATGTCTGGATGGGTACTTGAGTTGCAAAGAACAGTGCAAATGATACCTGTGACATATTCAAAGGATGATGATACACATGAGGGGTAGATAGTTGGCAGATAGCTCTGTCGATAGCTCTGTGTCTTGTAGGCAAATACTGAGTTGTGGATACAAATGAATACAAGTGAACATTTACCAGCTGTCTTGAGAGTTTGCAAGAAAAAAAAATCACCTTATCCTGTGGTATACCTCATGACTATCAATGATTATAGCTTCAGTTTGCTTTCAGTAAATTTATGGTGGTCTGAAGTAGTACTTCATGTTTAAAGGGAAGCGTGGGCCTAACTAGTAGACACTGTTTTAGCATCCAGACTCTGTGATTTGGCAATAGTTTTTGCACAACCAGATGATATTTTTTAAGCCAGTTTTCAACAGATTGGAACAATACAATTGCACAGCCATTGCAAACATTTTCAAAAGTTTTCAAAACAAATCACAAGAAGGAAGTTGAACAGATATCACTAGGTTCAAGACACACAGAAAAATGTGCATGGACAGACTTTATAGAGACAACAAATATCTTCAATGGTAGTTGTGAAATACTTGGAGATACAGGATTCACTGAAAGACTATTTTTTCTCTTTTGTCTTCTCTGTACTGACCCCCTTGCAAACAAACAAATCTTTTGATAATGATGATTTGTTTGAAGTGTCATTTGTTATGTCTTGCAAGAGTCTTCCCAAAGTCTCCAGGCAGGACAGGAATAAAGCTTACATATCATTAAAATGGCCAGAAATACTTGAAAAGAGTAGAAGAAATCTTGTATAAAAATATTTTCCATGTATCTGAGTTTGCAATCAGTTTGGTGTCTTGTTTCTTATCAGCAAACTGCTAAGAGAAAACAGCTCTCACAATTGCAACCTTTAGAACAATTTTACTAATTAGAGTAAATTAAATTTAAAGTAGCCATTTAGTGATTTTCACAGTAAACTGATAAAGAACAATAATATTCTTCAGAGTATACATGCTTTGGGCAAATACATCTGCTACAATACTTCACCTATTAAAATTGAGCAATCCAATCAGTGTGCTTGATGGATTGATGGCAATTTCTTGTATATGAGCCTGCTGCTCTGTTTAAGACTGTGAATAAGTTTGCTTTCAGTTCTACAGGTCTCTGCCTTTTTTCTGTCTTTGGATGGCTTCTGCTGTTGTAATTAGACAGTTCTGGTAAATGCTGAAGTCTCTGGTTGCATATGTAAATATATTAATCTCCTCAGTACAAGTAAGTTCCCTCTTAGTGTCATATAGTTAATATTAAGCTTGTACCAAACTATTTCATTTTATTACATATTCCAGAATAAGCTTTCAAGAAGCCAGGGGCTTTACAATAGCCTCAGTGCAATTTGTCTAGCCTGCAAAAAGGTGTGCAACCCAGATTACACCAGGCAGTGCATGGACATCATCTGAGAATTAGACTGAGAGCTTGAAGAACATCTCCTATGCTCTGCCCCAAGTCCCAGAGGAACAAGTGGGTCAAAGAGGAGATTTCCAAGATTTCCAAGGGAAGGATGAAATTTAACTGTATAGAATTTTCTTCTGTCTTTTTTTTCTTTTTTTTTTTTCCATTCTATGATATAAATACGTGAGTTATACCTTGATCCAAAGGGTTGCCCATTATTCTGACCATGAATGCCAAGGAGTCAAGTCAAGGAGAAAATTCCTGTGATTTGAGTGTTTGAATGTGACAGAGGTGACAGACTTCTGCCCCAAGAGACATCTAGTAGTGAGTCTGTTGCTTGGAAAGACTGGCTTGAGAATAGAAGAAGGAAGGTATAGCTAGCCCTAGAACCTCATTCAAATTGAGGATATTTCCAGCTAGAATTAAAATTTCATCCAAAATCACACCCTTCATATTCCAGCACTGTTTAATTGCTTTCTTCAGTGACTTACATGAATCAGTCATGATGATGATGAGCAGTTCAACTATCTGTAAATCAAGCACTTGCTTTCTTTGCCCTGTAAGGTACAACCTGTCCAGTGCTAATATAATATGAGATCCAAGCTGTGTATCAAAGTCTCACACATCTGGACTACAGTGTGCTGACAATTAATTCTGAACAAGGGGAAAAGTATAGTCAAGCTGAATGCAACTGTCCACCAGATTGCAGGCAAAAGATACCATAATAAACACTTTTCAGGACAGGATCACTGTGATTACTGAGTATCAAAGATAGTAATCAGCTCACTTGGTTATTATTGAAGTATATCGTAAAACAGGAGCTTGATTCTACTAATAGAAAAACTAGTGGGAAAAGTCATATTTCTTACTTCATTTTTCACATTTCATATTTCATTTTTCCTACTCAATCTCATGGACAGAGATGATTTGGTGAATCCCTAGAGCAACTCCACTGACTTTGTGAAGATGTACAAACTGTAATACAGTTCAACACGCTGAGATAGCAAAACTAAAAAGGAACTATTCTGGAAGGGAGAGTTCTATTTCTCAATCAATCAGGTGGCAGATGAATGGAGTGTAAGCTTTATCTGTCATTCATTCAGTGACCTGGTGCTGGTAAACCCTGTGTGAACATGTCTCAGTTTCTGCTTACTATTAAATGAAATTTAAATTTCCCAAATCACCTTTTTATTGATTCTGTTACAAAGCAACTGGAATTGTTATACGTTGAGATTAAAACCAGAGCCATCACTGGTTGAACTTCATTTAACTCCTGCAAATGGTTGTCATCAATGTGTCTAACACAATAAAGGAAGAACAAGTTATTCAGTTATTCAAGTCATTTCCCTAGGGCTTAGTGCTCAGGTAGAGTGCTTTTGCAAGTGGCAAGTGCCTACAGACAGTGCATTGTCTGACAGTACAATAATAGCAGATATTGAAGGCATTATTATACACACGTCCTTTCAGACTGCCAGCATTTCAGCACCTGCACTGTGCAGGCTGGCAGCGATTTCTTTAGGTGACAGACATGGAACTGCAGCTCTAAACCAGTTAATAAACTTGTCAGACCCTACTAGCTTTTGTCTTACACTGTGCCTATGCTCTGCTGTCTAAAGCTGGAAATACATTTTGACTTTCGTCTAATTCATTTTTTGCTTTAATATCTAGTTTCACACTGATTTATTTATTTACAAGGCGTAAGATTGTCATAAACTCAATAGTCATTAAACAAAAACATTATTCCACCAAAATTCTAATAGATTCAGCTTCACTTTCATAGTCAGATTATTTCAGTGTGATCAGAGCAGGTGGTTAAGAATAAAGAATATTTTCACTAACGTGTTTTATACAGAGAACTTTTAGATCATTTGGTTTATTCTTTTTGCATTTTTATGCATCTGTGTATTCAAAATTAATTTAATTCCCCATAAAGTTTAATAACTTTTCAGTGTTTCTGTGTAGACTGTCAAATGTATTCAGTTACAAGAAATATTAGGATTTTAAGTTTATTTACAATGACTAAACATTTCCTTTTAAGTGTAGTGCACTACAAAGGCAAGGTACAACTAATAATAAAAATTTAGGCACATCTTGAAAAAATAACCTCTTTGAATATAGGAAAATTTTAAATTTGAAAGTTTTCTTCATCCTATATAAACGGATTCTTTATTATTTCTGAATTTTCTGTAACATATTTTTTTTAAGTATTTATCCATTTTTGGTAAAACACTCAATGTAAATGGAAATTTTTGAGGATACCTTTAATAGGTTTTTTTTAGAAAAAATTTAGAAAGAATTTGACTCAGATTAGAATTTTCATGAAGTTGGCTGCTTTTCCATAAACTATCATTTTAAAATAAAGCACAGAGTTTTTCTGCAATTTTCACTCACCTGTCAGAAACAGCGTAAGTAGCAGAACGCAAACTATCCAATTTCTATTAATTCATTTTAGAGCTAAGCAAATATTTGGGTTTTCTGTGTGAACAACCACAGAAGCACTTTTGTATTCCAAATATTTGCTCACTTTTGCTAAATTAATAAATTTGAACACTTAGATTTTGTAAAATTACATGCCTCCATCTCATAAAATGCAGTCAGTAAGTTAATTAAAAGCAAAAAAAGAGAAAGGGATATTTTAATTGTTTGGCAATGGAAGATCACATAGTGTGATGGGTGAGTAGCAGAGCTCAAGGAGAACACATTAATATTAACTAGACAGTGCAGCAGAGGATAGGTTAATTAAAGAATAAAGAAGTAAGAATCAATCTTCCCAAGTCAGAGCTGCTGTCAGCTTTTGTAATTTAAGCAGAGTCATGCCTGCTAAAGAAAGGGACATCAGACCTCCAATGAAAACCTCTCGGCTTCTGGAAGTGATATTAGCATTTTACACCTCAGTCCAGCAAAGCCCTTAAAGGCACTATGTGGAAACCTGACAAATAATGTTAGAGCAGATCTGTAGAGCAAAATAAGTTCATTCATAAGACACATTCACCTACAAATTCACATTTCAATCAACCCCTGCAGGAAGACGGATTGAATTTTAGAAGGCAGTGAATCAGAAAAGCATTTTGATTATCAATAAGGCATGTGTTCTCAGTGTGATGTAGTGGCTAATACAGTCTTTGGATGCATAGACATGTAGGGCTGTCTACCCAGTAAGGCATGCCCAAGTTATCATTGTGTCTGTCTCAGGGCAGTGCTCCACGTAGACTAATAATCAGTCTTGCTGAGAAGTGACACAGCCCTCAACTCTGCTGTTCTAAACCCACAGGAAAAAAAAAGAAATCTTTTTTTTTTAAAAAAAAAAAAACAAACACAAAACCTGACTGCACTTGTACACAGCTTTAGGCAAATCTGGTGAAACATCATACAGGTTCTGCAGCCTCTGTCCATCTTAACAAAGATTAAGATGAACGATGCAGTCGTGGTGTACCAGCACTAACTCCCAGCCAGCATTGTTCACTGTTGCTGGGCAGTTGTCAGACGCAGTGAGATTGCTGTGCTCTTTAGACTAAAGCTGATACACTCACGAGAAGTACATATGAAACCAGACTGGTAACCAGAGCTACTTATACCTTTTAGGTGTCTATAGTAGAGGTGTTTACAGCCCCGTCAGATTTATCAGCCCTCAGTACAGGTAATGAAAATCTAGTTGATGCAGTCAATGAGACAGAACTTAGTTGCCTAAATATGGATATCTAATGCCATTTGAGATGCCCCAAAGGATGTGACACATCTACATGGGGCAGGGCTATATGACCTCATCAGAGATCAATGCCTTGCAGCCACAGCTGCAGGATTCACAGGTTAGCTCACAGTGTCTAATGCTGACTATCACCTGAGTATTGCCACTGAAAATTATTTGTCTTCTCTGAGAACAGACACCTACACTGGGAAGCCGAAAAGCTCTCTGCATTCACTATGTGTTAGCTTTCTGTTGTCTATAATTGTCTAAACCTATCACACACAGAGGCATCTCTTCTGAAGCACCTAAATTTGGTGTCTAAATCTGGAGCCTTATTTCTGACAATCAAAAATACGTGGGGTAATGTACTGGATGTTCCAGCCTACACATTGCTGAGGCACAGTGCTACTACTGTTTTCCAAAGGGCTATCTCATTTCCAGAAACTAATTTTTGGAATGTAAATTCTGTTCTCCTCAGACTTTCCAAAATACTGATTTTCAAGGGGTGATCCCAGAGATGGAAAATTTCAGCATGAGTAGATTAAGAATTTACAGGCAGGCTTATTAACAGAGCAAGCACAGCTTTGCTGTAGCCTCCCTTGGAAACTCCTGATTTTATGGACATTTGCGCTTTGACTCACACCTGCAAAGCAAATCTGTCTAATCCCAGTTCCAGAGGCAAATGACCTGAGACACGTCAAATGAAGTTTATCAATCACAATCGCTAAGGCCAAATCTATTTCATGCAGTGGAGCACCGTACCGAGATTTAAGGTAGCACAGGTTCGAGCTAGTAACCAGCAGAGTGTGCAAAACTTTGCAAATACGCCAGCTTGGATCAGGAATTAATAGAGTTCATTTATGTGTAGCTGTTGGCAGTGTTTGGGTAAGGAAAAGCTGAGGAGCAGTACTGAGCAAGGCTTGGTGCACAGATTTAAACCCTCTCTGCACCACTCAACACTTCTGCATCCAGAGCTGATGTCCCTGTTTGCAGTGAGCCAGCAGAAGAGCAAGGGAGGGAAGCCCAAGCTGGAACATGCACATCTCTGTCCCATGGAGTGCTATAACCTCCGATTAAAATATGAGACAGGTAACAGGACAATCTGAACACCTGTGTACAGACAGATTAAAATGTCACTGTCATCAAAACTTCACTGTAAGAGAAAATAGATTATCAAGTATTTTGTGTTCCCTCTGGCAATGTGCTGATAAAAAAACGATAGAATTCCAATTCTATCTCAAATAACTGTTCCTTCCCCCCGCCTCCATGTATTTGAGTTTGGTTTATCAGATAAGCACAAAAAATATAATTTCAAATTTATAAAATGCTGAGCTTGTGATTAAAAGTAATAGGTCCAAAAGCATAAGATTCCCAAGTGTGCTTCAAGCTTTTTTCAAATTTTTTTCCAGCTCATTTTAATGCTTTTTTACCCCTATTATCACCTTTTGGAAGATGGGAAAAATTAATACACTTATTTTATTCAATGAGAATCATAAAACAAAATGCAACAAAATCCTGCTATTTGCATATACTTCAAACAGACAAAGTTTGAAAATAAATAAAATAACACTTTGAGGGATCAAATTTACAATTTACATCAAAAATTCATATTTGGCATCTAGTGAAATGACACATTGACCAATCCAAGCAATCAAATATTAATACAGTCAATGTAGAACACACATATTCATAGTCCTCTTGCACTAATGCAAAATATTTTTACATATTTTCCCTATTTAATTCCCTTTTACTCCTGGTCTCATGACCTAGAACATTATTGACAACCTACAACATATGGTTAAAATGTTGTCCTTTCATTTTTCACAGACAAAAACCCCCATCTGTAATCAAATGTCTTAGGCAAGTCTTGATAGGTTACAAGGCTGCACCAGACATTAAATTGGTTCCTGGCAAGCTTAGAGAAATCTGCCATTCACTGAGTCTGTTTTAGGCTAATAGCCAGGAGATCTCTTGGCCCAGGCATAAAGCAGAGATAACAAAGGAGCTTCCCACAACAAGCCCTCAGAAATGTCACGCAGGGGCTTACACGCCTTGGCAGGATTTGCAGTGGAGTGTGGAGGGAAAGATAAATTTTACATTAGTGGGCCTTTTGGATACTCTGAGAAACAGTGATAAAAATTGTAATCAGATCATTATCACGTTGCCAGAATGTCCACTTCAATTATAAATCTTGGATGGATAATAAATACGTACATGTAGCCTTAGGCCCATATTCTGCAGCTTTTCCATGTACTAAAACTTCCTTTGGCTACAGTACAAGCTCAGAAGAATATCATGGCTACAAGTCAGAGCTCTCTGCCTAAATGAATTTTGGCTTGGCAGAGCAGAGTAGGAGCATCAGGGCACTCATGTCTCCAGCACAGGCTCCAGCCTCCTGCCACAGACAGCAAAAGGCTCTGGGCTTCCTTCTGCTTCACGTCTGTCCTTGGAGCTGAGTGGCAACGGGGTGCTGAGAAACATGGTGAGGAACTTGTTCTTCTTGGCCTTACACAAGCATTACACAAGCTCTTGACTATGCTAAGAGAACCTCCTCTGAAACAGTATTTAGCTGCATTGACACAGTTGTGATAAATCTGGCTTCAAGCTTCACTCTTTACACCCTGATGATCCAACAACCTATTTGTAAACCTATGATCAGGCTTCACGCTAAAGGCTGTGAAGGTGTACTCCAGACAAGGAAAGCTGTGCTCTGTCTACTGCTCAAGGCATTTTCACCTAGAAGTGTCCATGGTCAAGTAACCCAGAGCTGCTCACATCTGGCTGCACTGGGCTGCTCCCTCCCAGACACACTAGCTCTGTGACCCTACTTGGCCAGGGCTCCACCATTTAGTGACACTGAGGCCCTAACCTTTTTTGGGTTTCATTTCAAGGATCTCAGTATAGTGTTGGTGCTACCAAAGTTGCCAAGTGCCAAAGTAGTGGTTCTGTGGTATGAACTGGGGCTACATGTGGTGCGCTACAGAGTCTAGCATGATACAGACAATTGTTTCAGTGGACAAGTCCTGCTGGAATAACACCATGGCTTAAACATCAGTGGAATCAACAGATGAAAAGGACATCAGAGGTGCAATGTAAAATTTGTTGACTTTATGTGTTTGAACAAGTTGCCAAGTGTACATAAGTTGTGGCAGAGAAAGCAAAATCATCATATGTAACGCAGGCCCATATCATACAAATTAAAGTTTATCTGTTATTAGTTGCTAAAACAGAGCTTGCTTCAAAACCTCTTTCAGTCAGCTGCTGAAAGTGTATTTCTTAGGTTAAGTTGTGAGGGTCTTTTCCTCCAGCAGGGAGCAGTTGAATAAGCCCTTATTTCTGTACTGGAAGAGGCTTTTCTACCAGTCTAATTAGAGTGACAGAGTAATTTATGTGCAAGCAGAGAATCCACAGTAACGTCATTTTTCATAGTCAGCCATAGAGGTCAACTGTATTTCCTCCAAAGTCCTTGGCATGTTAGGACTTTGAAATATTCAGTACATCAAAGGATCAACCCCTTAGTTTATCTACCATCACACTCAGAGCTGAGCATCTTGTTTTGGAAGACATTTAAGCTGCTCTAGTTCATTTTTATGGACATTTTCCCCATTTTGTTGTCTTTTGGGTGTTGTGCTAACTCCCACACGGATCTAATCCAGGCTGCTCAGCCTACATAATTGTATAGATACAGAAAAAATAATTTACTTTTTCCTTATATCTCATTAAAAAATGTATTTATCATTCCAAGGATTGATTTTTGTGGGGGAAAATCTTCTCTGGCAGAGCATGAATTCCATAAGGATTATCAGCTGTATCACAGTATTTTTCTAATTTATGGATGCCAATGTAAAGATGACCTATAAAGAGAAAAAAATGTTAGATTCTTCTTTGCTCTTTTGTGATGAATAAAGAAAGACTAGAAAGTTTCTCTTTAAAAATTTTTCCCCACTTTACGTGCTAAGTGCACTTTCATATTTTGCAGGAATGAAAAAATGCTCTGGGTTTAATCAGAGGAATACTGGATGTACAAGAAACCTCTAATTCAGATTACTATGTCTAAGGTGGGAAGGGGGATTAGGCTCTGTTTCATTAAAAATGACATAAATTAAACTTTAGAAGTGCTATTGATAAAAATTAACTTTCAGAAAAATTAAAATTCTCATTTCTTTCCCACGATATACCAGGAAATACTACAAGGGACTGACATTTCCAGAAGTGCCAGTCTTTATGTGTCTTGCCATTGAATTTTTCAATTCCTGAGAATTTTTGAACCATTTGTCTAATTTCAACCAAATCTGCTTTTGGGACCTACAGCCCCAAAATGGAAGGTTCCCATAAATTTTATTGGATGTAGCAGTTCTACAGAAGAGAAAAATCCAAATCAGCACTCCTACAGTGGAAAACTTGGATTACTAGGTAGTGTGATAGACATTTATGTCAACTCATCAGTCAACACAACTTCAAATCTGACAGCTGGTAAACAGAGATTATGGGCAGAGATTATAGAGCTGAGGGTACTTTAGGAGACATGTTGGGAAAGCAGAGCTATTGTAAGGGTTTTAGGGAACATGGAACAAACTAAAAGTTGCACAAATTATCTTCAAAAGAAAAGTATCTGGGCCAGATTCTTTCCTGGTATGAATTACCATGTGCTTAATTACAGTAATTGATTATCTGGCCACATCTGCAGTGTTTATGAAAAGAGAAAGTTAGCTCATGAAAGAGATTCTTACCACGGAGAATTCCTTGAGTTGTTCATCCTTTTTATTTCTGTTGGAAGGTCAAATAGATATTTAATATTTAGATAACATCGAATATTACCAGAGTTCTGTTCAAATATTAATTAACCATTTGCCTCGGTACCTCTGTGAATGATGCGTACATTCCAGTAAACCACAGTAATGATAATGGAAAC
This sequence comes from Antrostomus carolinensis, assembly GCF_000700745.2. Taxonomy (NCBI): domain Eukaryota; kingdom Metazoa; phylum Chordata; class Aves; order Caprimulgiformes; family Caprimulgidae; genus Antrostomus; species Antrostomus carolinensis. The sequence continues at coordinate 18,916 of NW_010339145.1, forward strand.
ACTGAGATTTCACTTCTTGCTCCACAACATGCAACAAGCCAGGAGGACAAGAATTCAGGGAATTTATGCATAGTCCTTAGGAGGACACAGCATCAGCATTTCTGAAGATATAGACACTGATAGTCCCACAAGCCCTATCCCAAGGTGAAGAAATGAGTTAGTGATGTCAGTGATCAGTTTCCTGAACAGAACAACACTATTTCTTTATAAAGGGCTATTTATTGCCCTTTTACCCTGCAATTCCTTTTCTGCAGGCCAATGTAAGGGAAGCTGTGCCTGTCACATTCACACTAGATCCTACTAGGTTGCAGAGTATGTGATTTGTTGGAGATTGTTCAGCAATCTTTAACTACAGCATCTCTAACAGCTTTTACTTCATTAATCAAAAAGGCAGCATCTGCATCCTTTCTTCCCTATCAATTTTGCCATATTTTTATTTCTTTATTCTGTGCTCTTCATCAGCTGCCTCTCCTGCCAGTCTCCCCCTCATCCCCTGCCACTTGCCACTGCAGACAAAGATGTTGATTTCCATTGTGTTACAGCATCTTAAGAAACAAAACCTGAGTGGTTCACTGTAAATTATTGGAGCAACAGCCATGACTGCCCCAACAGTTATCCGAGTGCTTCTGTTCTGCTCTTAAATTTTCTCCATACTGCAGAATCACGTACTGCAGTGACCAAGTCAGCTAACAGAGCTGGCATGCGGCCAGTGTGTGCTGTGCTGGGGGAGGTATGCGAAGAAAAAATCCTGTCCAGGTGGGCCAGATCCATACATGTGGCCCCCCTAAATCAGACAGGTGTAGAAATAGATCAAAAGTGTTAAAGTAGTAAACCTTCAAGATAAAAAAGCCATTTCAAAGACACTGCTGGAATGAGAAGGAATTTTTTGGCTTCTTCTACTGTGTGCTTAGCTCAGGCCAAGAGAGAGGAGATGAATTCTACAATCTGGCAATAAAACTGCATAGCAATACATTGCTTCTCAGTAATAACTTTCAGGGAGTTTCTCATTAAAACTGCACTACTGCATTGCACATACACACAGAGCTCAGCTTCACGGTGTAGCCAGCTGCATAGCACTGCACTGTAACTCTCATACCCAGTTTGAGCATGATGTGTAAAATGTGCTTTCTTTTTATTAACACCCTGATTCCAGAAGACAGAAGTTACATATTTAAGCCTGTCCCTGTGAGAACTGCTGATATTAACAATGACTTTCCAATACAGAGGAACTATCTGGCTAGAATTTTAAAGGCATGAACAGCCTCTGAAGGAGGTGGATGCCTAGAGCTAGGGGTACATAGCATAGGCAGACCAGGCAGTTCCTGGAGGGCAGCTCTGGGAAGTGTATCCACTGGTAGAGGAGACTGAAAGGACTTCCTGAAACTCTTGGATTCAGTCTCACAATAATTTTCAATACCTGTAAATAGAAATAGAAAGAGGGTCAGTAGTGGTAATGGGGAAAGGGGATGCAGAAGGAAACAGAAAGCAGAGCAAGAAATGAAACTTGGTGTAACACTAATTAAACATAAAAGAGGGAGATGGGATAAGCACCAGGCTTGTAAAAAAAGGTAGAAGAGGTTAATGTGTGATTTTTATTCATCCAACCCTTGGTTTCAACTACAGGTATTTATTGTATATCAGTGACACTACATAAAATATCCCTTTCAGGTAGGGAGAGGTAAGGCACTTTCTATGCAAACTGCAGATAAAGGACAGGAGATACCAAGAGATCAGAAAAATGCCATCTCACACAGATATTTGGAAGTTGAGATTTTTAACTGGTTTTTAGCCTTGTTAAGGCATTAGGTGAATGTAGCTTTGTCATTTATTTCCCTAAGCTTCCTCACCTACAAAATGGAAGTAATAATGTTTAATTACAAAATACAAACTCAAAGGCAGGTGCATTTCACTACATAGCGCTTTGTTATGTACACTTCACCCCGTGAAATTCCAAGGTCACTCAGGCTGTCAGCACAGAGATTTAAAGTGTCTGATGAGACTTTTCTCAGTGTTTCACTATGTCTGAAATGAAAACTGCCTTGAAGTCATGTCTTACACTTCTTTCTACTCCCTGAATGTGTCTGTTATGTTGTGAGACATTATGGAAAATGATGACCGAGAAAATGACTTTCTACTTTAAATAATGCCTACCCACTTAAATTGGCATGATGTTATTAGAACATCATGTGACAGAATCACATTGAATTGACCTTTTTCTATTGCATATTCACTGTTTAATCAGATGAAAAAATGCCTTACTACTTCTTGAAAATATTGTAGTATGAACACCAGCTAATTATCATATATTTCCATATATTCAGGCAGCTTCTGACAGACTGCACAAGTATTTATCTGTTAGCACAGTAGCTGTTTTTTTCTTTTGTAATTAAAAGGTCTTATAAATTTTCAATTTACTAAGAAACTTCTAGCATTAATTTGCTGATGCACTCTAAAATACCCTCTACTGTCTAGAATAAGCTGCATATTTCAAATTACAACAAAGGTAACTTGATGAAACCTGGTGGTACATTCTGGGTGATATTTGTGGGATACATATTCTGGATGACAGCAGTCTGTATTTGCAATGCATTCAGGAACAAGGCAATCAAGTTTTACTACCTCTTTTGCCTTCTTTGAGGCTTGAGCTAGACCTAGTATGAGGCAATTACTGAATGATACCAGTTGTTTGTCCCTTGAAAGGAGTTTTCCATTGAGATTGCTGGCATCGTGGACAATGGATGCAAGCTCCTAAGGACTGGTTCACTCATTCCTTTTCTGAAAGGTTAATTACATAAGTTCTTTTCTTCTCATGGAGTCACATTAGTAACTTCTCTTAAATAGGAGAGACATATAAATCCCATAGACAGAGTAAAAATAATCTCTTAGCCATAACAGCAATAATCAGCAGCACAAGTTTGGAACCTGCCTACCCTACAAGAAAACTTTCTGAGAGAACAGACATGAGTTTTTAAAAGTTGCCAAAAATACACTTATGAATGGGTGGTTCTACTGACAGCACAATTCTTCTGATTAGTTTATCCCAGCACTTATTATTGCTTCAGATGAAATACAGCTCTGATATCACTTACTATAGATTACTACCATAGATAACCAGCTAGCTGAAAAGAGGATTGTAATGTGAATAGACACGCCAGTTTAATACAGCATTAATATTATTAAAATAAAAGATCCCAGATGTTTGCAAAGGAAATAAAATCTTTACAAGCTGCTCCTCTTGTATGTAAAAAAACTTAAAAGAACTATACCGTTGCTAACTGTTTTAGCCTTGTTTAGCCCTGTTTAGCCTTGTTTTAGCCCTGACTAAAACATCAGTATGTGTGTTTCCAAAGGCTCATTGTGAATATTTTGTGTCTTGCCTGTACATTTATGTATAAATTTAAGAGCAAAGACCATACTGGAACTGTCTAATATTTCAATAGCAAGATATATTTTCTCATTAAGAATAGAGATACTTTAGTCACAATCATGTTTGAATTACATCAGCAGAACATCAAAACAAGACACAATCAAAGTAAAATCTTCTTTGTACTATTCAGTTGTATGAGCTGAATACAAAATGGTTGCTTTTTCGTACAGCAGAATACAGAGGTCTCAAAGTCTGGTATTGAAATGAAGGTCTAGAGCACAATGATAGACTATTTTCCACTTAAAAAGTTGCTGTTATATACTTGTACATGGCAAAGACAGACAAGACCACTATAATCTTAATGCCCCCATAAAACAAAGAATTTAATTTTCCTGATTAACTTCTGCTTGCAGCAGAAACTAGGGGAGTTGCCAGTGATTTTTAAATTTCCAGTGATGGAGAAGCTATCTACCACAGCTCTTGCTAAACTGTACTAATGATTAATGGCCTTGCTGTTAATATTGTGTGATCTACTTATTGACTAGGCTTCTTTAGGTTTAATTTCAAGCATTTGTATCTTCTTACACATGTGTCTGTGGAACAAAGGTGGCTCCTTTGTTATTGGATTTCTGTTTCACACGTAGATATTTAAAAAGGCTATTGAATCACTGCTTGTAACTTTCTTTTTGATAAACTGCTGTATACACAAGCAAGATTTCATTAGCCCTTTGGCCAAATAATTGTACTGGAGCCAATGTTCATCTGATTATCACTACAGTCTCTGTATGCCTTTTCAAAGCCATTTTTAATGTGGATAGAGCTCCCCATGGTGTAATCAGGTCCTGTATTCTTCCTTCCAAAATAGGTAGTTTTACAGCTGATTTTACTAAAGCCCAAATTAATTGTTTGCAGCCTGATTTATCAAGTAATGATTGTGCTTATTTTCTTTCTGTAACATATCCTCACTATTACTTACCATTCTCATTACTTGTGACTTCTGTGAACTTTGTCAGCAGCAATTTTAGATTTTCTTCCAGGTCAGCAATGCAGTGTAGAATACATGAAGTCAAGGACAAGACTCTAAAGGACACTGATAAAGACCCAGTTTACAGTGGCATGTTGAGACATAGCAATTGCTTTGCTTGTAGACTATTCTAGGTAGATTCTGGATTCTCAGTGAAAATGGTTATCAATCTCAGTTTAAATACTTCACAGAAGTCTAAGTTTTCAAACTATGCCTTTTGTTATCCCTAATTTAGAAAGAAATAAATTAATTTTAAAACATTGTACGTCATTCCCTTTTAATTATTTTATTAATTGTATTTTTAAAGTCATGACATTACTGTGTTTAGGACTCACAGTCGAGATCATGTTTACAGAGCTGCAGCTTTTTCTTCTTCCAGTGCTCCAGACCCTTGGTATTCCAAGACTTAATGAAAATCAGCATGAAGGAGACAGAGAGCTCTTTGACCATCTCTCTTAAAGTTATTGAATGCAACTTATCTAAAACCAGTAACTGAAAAATAAAATTCTATATCTGATGCTTAGCATCCTCCTAAGTGTCTGTTGAATTGGTTGTCGTGCTCTGAGTGTATTCTAATGCTTCAAAACTGAACTATTTATTGATCATGCTTTCCATTACAAGTCACAATCACTGCGTCAGCATTGGTTATTACAGTAATGAGTGCAAAATTATGACGAGGAGAAAATCCCATGCTAATCTCTTCTTTGTTAATCTATCCACATTTTTCTCTTTCCAAGTCCTGTTCACTTGTTGAAATATTTCAGCAGGTAATGTGCTAAACCTGTGTCCGACCTCATTCCTACTTTAACTAGGAGGACTTCAGAGCCTTAAAACAAATTTTTGCAGTCTTTAAGAATAAATCTTCTTATTTTCTGTCACTTTGTTTGTGACAAGGGAATTCCGTGCACTGTTGGGCAATTGCATTTCTAAAGCTCTGAAGTAAAGTATCCACTACTACTGTTTTTCAAATTTAGAATCAAAAGTATGCATGTCTGTCTAGTGGTATTTTCACTGCAGAAAAGGTTCAGGGCATTGTTTTGACATCCTACAACAACTGTCACACATACTTTTATTTGAGTGGTCATACATGTGCACTGCGTGATGGATGACCTGAATTTGTGCTGTTGGTTTTGTAACCTGGAAATCTAAACTGAATTCATTTGTAAGAGTCCATCTGATCTAAATATGCATAAAGAGCATCACAAGAAGGAAGGCTAATGTTAAGGTTTCTTTACACAAAGCTACAAGCTCTTAAGGTATCCATTATTTCATTCTCTTTATTTCCTTTTTCTTCAGTGTTTTCCTTTCTTTTTCTTTAATTTTTAAAACATATTTATATTTTTAAAAACATTTAGCATTGGAGAAGAAAAAATTCTTATTAGTACCTCATTATTGCAAACACATCAGTGCAAAAATTAAAATCCTAGAAAACAATGTTGTCTACAGCAATACCATTTGACTTGATCTGCATGTGAATACACGGACTTTTTTTTTCCCTAGAACTTACTTGCTTATCCATATTGTACTGATTTTTCATTATTTTACCGATAATAATAGATAAATTGTGGATGAGAGGAATAACTAGTTCTTCACTAAGCAGTGAAAGACATCTGCCTGGTCTAATGGCAGTAGCCATTTTTTAGCTCTCTGTGTAGAGGAACAGATTTCTCCAATGTGCAGCATACTATAAAAACTGTGTTATTCATGTTTGATGAACACTTCAGGATGCACAAGACTTGTGGTGTCCTTGAAGTCTCTTTCTATATGCTGAGTCAGATGATTGTAACATGATGTTGAAAACCTATGTGACATGCCTCTGGTTTTTTTAACCCTTCAGTAACACCAATATTTTAAGTCTGTGTCACAGCCCAAGATATACAGAAGTCTTGTAGTTTAGTTTTCATATCAAGTCATAGCTCATGAGGCTTCTGTATTTTCCTCAGTAAAGCAAGAACATGCCTGTCTGAAGAAGACTACCTGCTACAGTCATAAATAAATTTTTCAGTCAGTGTAAAGCAGTGGCAGAAGATGTCAGAGATCTTGTCACTTATTGTCACTTAAGCAAGATAGAAAGGTGTTGACTAAACTAAGAGAAGTGCAAATGGGTCAGATAACACTACTGGATGAATAATAATCAGTGTGCTGACAAAATGGAAAACATGTCAAATGACATGGGTGCGGTACTATTCGATATTTTTATTAATGATTTGGATGGTGGAATGGAGAGTGAGTTTACTAATATTTTATACATTATCCAATTTAGAAGGACTGCAAATATGTAGTAAGGCAGTTCAAATGATTGACAAATTGAAGAAATAGTTTGGAAAACCAAGATGCAATTCAAAGCAAAGCTATATACTTTGAGAAGAATGAGCAACAGCAGAAGTGTAAGATGTGAAATTATAAATCAAGGTAGAAAATCTGCTGTATCATGTTGGGATATAATAGTGGATTTCAAACTGGAGAGAAATCTAATAGCCATGCTACTAGAAGAAGTCAAATATTATACTTTAATCTGAAACAGCACTGTCACATGAAGTTATTTTCTTGCTTTGTTTAGCTGGTATCCTGTGCTTAGTTTTGGGCTTGCAATTCAAGCGTAGGCTGCTTGGATAAAGATTAGAGAAGAATAAGGTGAATATTTACAGCTCTTAGATATATATAACCCACAGACAAATCAGAGAATCATAGAATCATTTGGGTTGGATAAGACCCTTAAGATCATCAAGTTCAACCATTAACCTAACACTGTCAAGTTCACCTCTAAACCATGTCCTTAAGCACCACACCTACAGGGCTTTTAAATACCTCTAGGGATGGTGACTCTACCACTTCCCTGGACAGCCTGGGTCAATGCTTGACAACCCTTTTGGTGAAGAAATTTTTCCTAATATCCAATCTAAATCTTCCCTGGTGCAACTGAGGCCATTTTCTCTCATCCTATCACCTGCTACTTGGAAGGAAGACCAACACCCACCTCACTACAACCTCCTTTCAGGTAGTTGTAGAGAGCGATAAGGTCTCTCCTCAGCCTCCTTTCCTCCAGGCTAAACAACCACAGTTCCCTCAGCCACTCCCCATAAGGCTTCTCATTAATAGCAGGTGAATTGGCATTATTTAATCTAGAGGGAAAAAAGTCATATTGAATATCTATACAATAAGAGTCTTCAAATACATAAAAGTGACCTTAAAGGGGAAGGAATCAAACCATCCAGAACATCTGCTGCCAGCAGGGCAAGAAGTAACACATTTAAATGAGAACAAAGTAGATGTAAATTAACAATCTAGAAAAAAGTATTGAATGGTGAGAACAGTTTAGCACAGCAAGGTCCCTATGAGTACTGTTGGATCATTGTTTTTTGAAGTTTGAAGTTTTTGAAAAATATTCCAGACAGCTGACTAAGGGATGGAGGGAAAGGGTAGGTTAATTGGCCCTGCCATGTGCACAGAGAAGAGCCTGGCTGGGCTTCTGAGTTTCCTTCCAGTTTTGCTTCACTTATGATTCCAGCTCTGCCTTGTCTGCTGTATCTTCCACCGTGTCATCCAGCAAAGGTTGCATGGTGCCTGCCGGGATCTGATTGCCGGAATGGGGGTCTCACTACAGTGAGAAATGTTTACTGTGTTGCAGCAGAGCTGCTCTGTACTTTTCACCTCTGTTTATGTTTATAGAATCATAGACTGCTTAGGGTTGGAAGGGACCTTAAAGATCATCTAGTCCCAAACCCCCTGCCATCAGCAGGGACACCTTCCACCAGACCAGGCTGGTCAAAGCCTCATCCAGCCTGGCCTGGAACACTTCCAGGGAGGGGGCATCAACAGCTTCTCTGAGCAACTTGTGCCAGTGTCTGACCACCCTCACAGGAAAGAATTTCTTCCGAATACCTAATAACTAATGTGAAGTGAACGTTGAAGTGCCTCATTGCAGCACATGGGTCAGGTAGTGTAGAGCTGGAAAACTCTTCTGATTTTTTTCTCAATCTCCTGTTGACATTCAGTCTTATGGGGGAGGCCATTAACATACCATCCAAACAAAAGGATGTTGTAGGTGCTGAAACTACCCTGAATATTTATTGACACAGATCATACACATCTGCAGCATGCATTAACCTCTGCCTGGGGCACAGGAAAGCTGTTCTGATCAGCACATTTTCTTTCTGTGCTGCAGATCCCCATTCGAAACTATGAAATCTTGTAGGTTGAAAGGTCATTTGGATTGGATATATCAAGAGAAGTTGTCTCTAATTGGGAGGGCTAAAAGCTGTTCAACAAGAACAGTTCATATTTTATGTTTTCCAAGTTCTCTGTAGCACTGCAGAGTCCGTTGCTCTTGGTATAGATATAAGTGGGATCAAAGGATATAGTTAAGTGTGCCTTGGTTTGCTTCGGTGGATGACCAAAATAGTTTAATAAATATACTTTAATCCCTCTTAGCAATCAACTTGTTTGTTTCTGAAAAAAAAAAATAAATTAATACAGATTATGAATTTCATACTTCAGATTTGTCTTACTTGTCCATTTAAAATTAAACCTATTTTCATTATTTTAAATGTACTTTGAAACCAGCATTGTTCTTTTTTGGTTCAAGTTACATCAATTCATTATTATTTGAATTCTTGGCATTTTATTCTCAACTATAAGGATGATCCTTCTCAAATCAACACATTTCTGACCAGGTTAGAAACAAGGAAGCACTGGCTCCAATGACATTTAGTGTATCATGAAATAACCATAATGCTTGAAAAGAGAATTTTTTTCCTGGTATTGTAATTTTTCTTGTTATTGAAGAAAGATTTTTTTTTTTACTTTCCATTACAAGATAATTTAATATGTTGCATTTGTTTAACAAGCAAAGAAATACAAGTGCTTCGGCAGGACAATATTTTTGCTGTACCTTTTTTTTTTTTTTTTTTTTTTTTTTTTTTACTTTAAGCTGTAAGTTCCTGCACCAGAAATATAGTAATATAGTGTTCTTTCTCATGATATGGTAAGTATTTAATCATTCATAGTCACTGCTAAGCACAACTTTTCCTCTAGTTCTCTCTTTACAGTGTGACATGACTAACTACTCTAGTCATTATGTTCTCATTTAATAATGTCATCATGAAGCAGTAGCTTGTCATCTTCATAATGAGATCAGTGCCTGGAAAAAACAAAGCAGAGTAATCATGTATCATATTTACCATAACAGACACACTTGGACAAGAACAAACTATAATGCATCAGCAGCATTCAATACTGAACAAGAGAACTCCAGAAGCAAAAAACCCCCAAGGTAACAGCCTCATTACATGAGAAAGACGTTTTTCACCAGGTGGGTAAATGCTAGCCTAGGCACAGCTCTGTAGAAGATATAAGTTAATGTAGCTGAGCTGAAATGAATGGAGATATTCAGGTCATCTAGACTGACAATTTAGCTCATAACACAGAAGATAACCAGTGAGGCCAAAGAAATGTGAAACAGAGGAAAAGGCTGGCATAACCACTGGAAAGTGCCTTCTCTAGAAGCCCTCTCAATACGATGACAGAACTGTAGGGTTACTTGCTGTACTTGTGCCACAAAGAGGTGAATGAGGCTGATTAAAGGAACTTAGCAAGCAAAGCAGAGTTTAACTACAAAAGTTATATGAACTAAAAGGTGGACAAAAATTAGTTAGGACCATTATCAATCCTTGATATGAACTTTGCAGAAATTCCTATCCCTTTGTACTGACCAACTTTGGGTTATACGTGCAGATGACACATATACACATTCTGTAATTTCTGCTTCATGGTATGATATGCCATTTGCTCAATGCACAGCCACTATCATTTAGGAGTGACTGTTTTCAAAAGTTACTTTAACAACTCTTTATTTCTTTGAGTTTTAATAGCATCAGGATTTTATGAGGTTTATGTTGGTTTACATTTTGTACAGTCCAGGCTCATGTATGAGGGGTGCAAAACTTATCATAAAGGTCAATTCCAAAAACTTTGTTTCCAGTGAATCATTATGACTTCTTCATGCTGACTACATGGAGTCTTCTCTGCTTGAATCTTCTTAAAAAATGCTGTAAAGTATTATTTTCTGAATATGCCAGTGTCGCTCGTTCTTCATAAAAAGTGCTTGCTAAATTCAGTCAAAAAACCTCATATTCCCTCATGTCTTGACATTTTCTTAGACTAAGGAATAGCAGATCAGCAATGCAAAGGTCTACATCTGTTTTAGCTTAGGCAATAGAGCCACCTGGACAGAAGGAAAGAGAATTTTCAATTTCGTTTGTGACATGACAATGCAGCCACACAGGAGGATGTTACTGGAATCTCCATGCAATGCATCAGCTACCCTGCATATTTTTCATTAAGATGAACTGGAAACGGAGAACATAATTGTCTTTCAGGCTTTGCAAGAAATAGTCAAAATACCTGTTTCTTCTATAAAGATAACCTCATGGAATTAAATATTACTAAATGACAAATTATTACATATTACAAATGAGATTAAGCTAACAAGTTCCATGATGAGGAGTCCAGCTCTCAAGTTCACCCTCTTTTTTTTTTTTTAGGGATGTACTCAGAGATACCAAGTTTAAGCAAACTAAACATTTGATCTCCTTGCAGTATCCCTGTTCATACCTCATCTATGCTCCTCATGACACAGAATATAAGGAAAAAGATCTTCACAGCAGTTGCATAAGATATACAGGTGTATATCCTACTTCCTCAAGTAATAACTTCTCCTAATCCTGATACCAGTTCTGCTTTATTGTGAGCTGAAAAATTCCCTTACTGACTGAAAACCTAAAAGGTGAAAGTATAACAGTACCAACACATTATATACACCCAAATACTCAGTGGGATCCCTGGGTGACTGAGATGAAACAAGAAAAGTCCTCACTCCCAGGCTTGGCAGCAGAGAGAAAACTGTTTTTTTCTTTTCTAGTAGGTAATGGCATTGGTATCATAACAGTGACATGGGGGAGAAAGAGAGTTCACAAACCCACTGTAAAATTGTACACAGCCTAAGAAAAGGATAAAGAAGCCTCCACATGCATTGTACAGGGAAACAGTGAGACTTTGCTGAATCTTTCTATATGGTGCAAGCAGCCAGGTAATCATTCTTTACAGGTCTAGAAGGAGGCAAAAATATTGTTATGGCAACATTTTGATGTTTTTTCCTCGTCTAAAGAATGTCTCCAAAACTCTGAGGTTCCAGACAGCTGGAAATTTTATAAGGTTTTCTGACATATAAAATGTTTTTATGTCCTAATATGCGCACAATGTCCTGCACACCTTGATTATATGTGAATTAATTATTGGTATCATTAAATAACAATTACAATGTCGTTAATAGCAGCAGTAGTAACAAAATTAATAAGTGAGAATTTTGGTTTCCTATCCAGGAAAAAAATAGCAACAGGAGGGTGTCTGTTTGCACAAAATGTAGTGAAAGAAATGAACATGAAAGCAAAGCTTAGCAAAGAATTAAACCATTAAGGAAGGCTGGGTGAGATGCTCGGCCAGCTGGACAACATTTACATTCCAAGCAGTGTTCCCATGATTTACTCTGAACACATGGTGAGGTCATGACTATCAAATAACTCTAGTCCAGATTCACATATCTTTGTGCCTGAAAAGAAAATTGAAGGACAAAAGGATTAAAAACTGGCCATTTAAGGAAGTGTTTTAATATATCGCAGAAGTGCATAATTTTGTCCGTTCACAAGGCTTTTCAAAATCTTTCTGTAGAGAAATAATTTTCTCCTTCATTGACTTTGCTTAGATATTTGATATGGTGGGATGAAACTGAAGATGAAGTTCCCATAACATCTAGTTGAATTTTCATGTAAGCTTTGTTGCAATAAAAATATTTGTCAAAGCTGAAGGCACAGTACTGAAATGCTTTGTCATTGTGAAAGACATAAAACAAGGACATGTATTATCATGCTTGCTTTTTATCTATTTTTTATCTATTTTTCTGGCATTTTTTTTAACAGATAGGAAAAAATACAGCAGTTTAAATAAGAAATGACAGGAAATTCCAACACTTATAAACTTGTATTTAGCAATTAATATGCAGATTGTACATTCTTGAGTCAAGTGGATTCATCTCCACAGCTGCTTGTTATTAACCTTCTAAACTTAATCCTAAATCTCCAATTCCATTCACTCTTATGTGCCTTTTCCCCATGTTATACTAAGAAGCATAATCTTTTTTCTACATATGCTTAAATAATTGACATCTTCAGTTTCCTTCATATCTGACTACCTGTACAAAACATGCTGACTTCCTTCTTTTAGTTATTTCCGTACTGGCACATCAAATTTCTCTAGTCACTAGATTTTTTCTGTCCATGTAATTCCAAATATTTTCAATAAGAATTTACAGTTTTAATTTTAAATCTAATCTTTAGAGCGAAACTCTCACAGCAAAATATAGTTGCTATCTACACAATTTCCTCCAGAGTTCTGATTAAAATTTGATTTTTCTACTTTTCCAGATCCTTTTGGCATATAAGGTGTGCCTAACCTCCTTCAATCAATCTGTTCATATGAAATACCTTGATTCATTAAGTCTGATTTTACATACAAGATATTATTTTGTCTCATATTCAGACTCTTACCATTATTCCAGAATCATCAAGCTTTTCTGTAATTTCTTTTGGTTGTTGTTCTTGTCTGAGAGGCTAACTGATGAGCTTTTCCTCTGATATGCCTTTTTTTTTGTTATATGTAGTCTATTAACCTCAGGCAATCCATGGATTTTGTTTACCATCACTGTTAAAATGCAAATTTCTGATCACTGTTGTTATTGAAAGACAAGTAGGATTCAGACAGTAGGTAGGAAATAACTTAGGTGAAGGCAATTGAAAATTTATTGAGAAAGAAGAAAAGGTCCAAGAAAGAAGAAAAACCACCATATTACTTAAGTGGGAAGCCTAGCAGGTGAACCTTGGCTGAATCACAAATCTAGAAGTCAAGCTAGAACAGTTTTGCAACCTGTGAAAGAGTTTTGTCTCCTTCATAAAGTCAAGATTTACTGTTTGTGACATCTAAAAGGTGATACTTCTACTACTATCATACACTATGTAATGGTCTATTTTCAGTGACAAATGAAAGGGAAAAATGCTCTTCACCTAATTACTGAAGCGATATATTGCAGCATCATGCTCTGTCTAGGGACAGCACAAACATGTAATTACTAGGAAGTGCTGAAAGATCACAGCTAAATAAATTTTGATGCAGTCTGAAAAAGTAAAAAAAAAAAAAAAAGCTCTGTTTTATATAGGTACACGAAGCATTAGATCTTGAATTTTGAAGCAAGCTAGATGTGGAATAAAATTCAAAGTATAATGTTTATAATTTTCAGATTTTCATTTATTATTCCTACTATCTGCAGGCTTGCTACCTTAGAGGTAATACAATTAAAGTGGACAATTAAATCTCATTCAATTATTGTAGTCATTACAGATTTGGAGTATCACTCAATCTATTAACATACAGGTTTCATTAATCCAAGTTTTTGTAAAAGATGAAGTGAGTCTTTATTATTATTATTGAATTGACCATATTCCTTATGTTTCCCAACTGCATATAAAATATTACAAACAGATTTAAAGTTTTTACTTTGGGAACACTGGTGAAGGCTGACAACACAGAAGTTCAACTGATCTTCAAACTAGTCTACTCATCATCACACACCGTACTCTCCTAATCACATACCCTGAGGTCTAATTCCTGTGCCCAATGCATGGGTGTTGAGAAACACTGTGCACCACATTCAGGCAATACCAATTTACACTGGTCCAGTTTCAGATCCTTAGGGGCAAAAATCTGGTCTAGGTAGAATCAGAGTCTCTTCCACTTTCCTAAGAGCTTGTTCTAGCAGCCTGTGTCCCCAGACACCATGCTGAACACCTGGCCCTCGCAGACCAGCCTACACCTCTGTGTTGTCTTCCTGAGCACTTGTGGTAGATGACCACACTGCCTTACTGGCACCTACTGGGATCCCAAGTCATGCAACATATCCCTCAAAGTTCGTTTTTTAAAGCAGAAAAACTGTTCAGCCACCATCAGTCTGGACTTGTCAGAATTCCTTCCCAACCCTGTGGCTGCTGATGAGCATGTACTGAGCTCATGTATTCTATTATTTATTGCGAAATAAGTCACAGGGGAGCATGTCCACTTTCCTGGATGCTTACCAATGGCCAAGATCCCAGGATAATATAAACTAAGTACAGATCCTTCCTGGCATCTACGTCACAGTAGTTGCACTATAAAATCCCACCCCAAAGGTGCAAAGTATCCTGGTAACTCACCTGGGGAATGTTTTCATTCTCATGTTTTCAGCCGAGTCTAACTGAATTTCCAGCTGAAAACCCAGTGTCAGCATTCTCTCAATAACCACAGCTCATGAACAACTTTTTCTTTATGCTTTTCTGATTTAAGTGCCTCTTCCATCTACTAATTATAATTAAGTGCTTCTGAAACTCCTGTGATGGAACATGGTAACATTGGGATTAGTTTGCTACAATGATTACACCATCTTCAATTTTTCTATCTTATTTTTTCAGCTTTAACAGATAATAAAACACCAAAAGTCTTTCCTCAAATAAACACCAGAATACTGTTTTCCTAATATTCTACAATACACAAATGTATGTTGCATTGAAAAACAGTTGTATTAATTCTAAATGTTTATACTGAATTTTCTATATTGAATTGTTGAAATGACATATTAATTATTTATATGTAGCATTGATGTACTCCCTAATAAGAAAATATAGGAAATAGAGTTGTCATGTGTAAAATAAGAAAAAAAAAAGTTAATATTTGCAACAAAGGACTCCTCACTCATTCCAGGCTGAAAAGTTTGTTGTTACCTTATCCATCACAGGTTGCCATAAAGTGTTTTTCACTGAGATGTATGGTTATAGGGACATCCAGATGATTACTACCTTTCCATATTCACAGTATCAGGGATCAAAGAATTGCGTGCACTCTAGATTCAAAGGAACTAATGGATACTTCCTATTTTGATAGTCAAATGACAGAATATCTTAAATATTGGAATGGCACACATTTGAACAAGCAGTGAAAACATTAATTCTTTAAGAAGAAGGGTTTGTCTAGTGGATGTTTTGGAAGACCTGATTAATTATAAACTGATTTTTCTCTCTGTTAGTACTATAGTTAATATAGCAGACAAATAAAAGCAAAAAAAAAATCTTCCAAAGCCAAATCATCCTACAATGCACCTTTGAGTCTTGCTAACTACAGTGGACCACACTGCAGTGCTGTCATTAAGAGGAGACAGGTACAAAACCATAACTAGGTCTTCTTCTTAAGCACTCAGTGGTGTGTCTCTGAAGACAATAACAGTTTAAATGGAGTTAACCTTGTCCCACACATGTGAATGACAAACTGTGTCTCAGAACACCGGACAGGGCAGCTGACATGCAATCACAAAAAATAATCTGTTGTCATCATAGGACTGGCAAAAGGAAGAAAATAAGGCACAACATTGCAATCTGCTGACACGAGTCACACTTCTGTCCTATTCCCAGGACTGTCAGACGGGGTGCTGCCCTTGGTTTATGGAATAATTTAGATGTAAAAGCTTCTGAAGAAAAGAAGGAGAGGAATGCAGAAACACTATTCTATAGAGAAAAGTCCATTTGGCTGTTTGTTAGCCTGGTTTCCTACAGAACAAAGCCATAATGTTCTTAATACAGCATTGTCTGCTTGCTTTCTGGGCTATATAAAGGCTACTGGCAATGGCTGGCAATTTTGCTAATGATAAAAAACCCCAGAATCCTCCAAGACACTAAAGTCATAAGCTTCATGAAAAGAGAGGAGACCGACTGTATGCAAAGTATATAAAGTATATGAAGTACAGTATGATCTTATCCCTACTTGAGATATCCCAGATTCTACACTTTATTAACACACCAACCACAGAGAAACTACGCTATGAGATTGAAGTTACATAATTTTATATATCAAGATTTAAATGTGCTGGAAATGAGGCCTCATTAGTAATTGTTTCACAGAATAAATTTTGCTATGATAGAAAATTCCAAAACTGTTGTGGAAATACACTTGTGAAAATCCTCGTTTGTTTTTTGGGGGCATTTTTTAATTTTTATTTGTATTCATATTTGTATTTTTTATTTTTGTTTTTATTTATTTTCTATTCTGGTTAAGTTTCTTAGTGACACTTTTGAAAGATAACATTGAGGGAAAGAAATAAAGTACCGAAGTTAGAGGGTTCCTCGGCAATTACATATACAAGTATAAGAAATGGTCTACAGCAGTCAAGCAGGAACTTGATAATTCTGTAGACATTCTATAATACAATCACATACAAGTGATGAGAAACAAATCTGCAAATTAATGATGGAGGAGGATATGATGATCCAAATTTTCACAGAACCCCTTAAAATAATGAGAAAATTTACCAATAGTTCAAAAACTATAGTTAATCAGAAAAAAAGAATTTTCATTCCACATAAACATTTCTATTTCAATATTTGTTTTTTTCAAAATTAGAGTAAGCTAAACTAGTAACATAGAGCAGAATGATATACTTTGAAATCTTTTATTTAAAAAATCATAATGAGCTCTGTCTCCTTCAAACCATAATATATCCTAATGTATGACATTGATGGAAAAAATAATGAACCCTTTATACAATTAAGCATATAGAAGTTTATTTATGAAACTAACATTTTATTTTTCTGTATCATAAATGCCCTAAGATTTTTTTCAGAATAACTCAACTGAACGTACATTTCAAATTTCAGTTATGGACTATATTTGCTGTTTGTCCATAAGTTTTGTACATAACAGTTCTACCTTTCATCTAAGAATTTCATTAAAAAAACACCCACAACCCACCATGTTGATAAATTAATCTTCACAGCTATTGAAAACCATGGAATCACAGATCCACTTTATATTCAACATTGCTGATATTGCAATTTATCAACAGTAATAATTATATATCCAACTAGGGCAAATTTAGTAAAGTTACAGGAGAAAAAATGTGCCCTGTTATCCTTATAAAGCATTTGAAAGTGATTGACTCCACTGAAGTCTCCAAAACAGCAATTATTATAAGAAATTGGACATATTAAGAGCAGTCAATGTAGTCAGCAGTAACATACCCTCTTAGTTCAGAGGTTAACCCTAAAGAGAATTCCACATTTGTTAGAGAGTCATGTGTAATATATGTGTAAGATAAAGAACTATTTGTTGCTCCTTGAAGATTATTAAGATATCAATTATTTAAGATATGCTCATTTTTCTCTTTCATTTGGAAGAGTATTTCTGCTCTGCTGCAGTTTTTAATAAAAGATTGTATCACTTTTCCAGTTTAGTTTCTGATTTAAACATGTTTCCCATACACTGTGTGACTGATTAGATGTTCCATCTATTATTTGGGGTTGCTTTAGCTTTACTGTAATTCTTAGAAAGGTCCTTCGCTGAGAACTAATCTACTAATATGAAAATTGATAAGAGTTGAACTAAGTTGTACACTCTATTAAATGAGCAAAATATAGTGGAATGGGGAAAACACGTTCTTTGGATTCAATATGTCCTTTAACAGAATTGCCAGCCTATGAATGTCAGTTGTGGAATGTGCCTTTATTGAGCTGCTTCTTATTTTCCAAAAAGCTTTGCAAAGCAACATTATAACTTACTTCTATGCAGCTTTCACAGGGACGAGTTATTTGATTTCACTGTGGAACTCTTTATCAGGCACAGGAAAAAAGAGCCTTACCCTACAATACTGTTGTGGTTCAAACCCTCATCTCCAGTGGGGAAGGGGAAGGCAGGAATCTGAAACCTGAGATGCCCGAAGTGGCTATGGCAAGCTTGGGGTGAGAAACCTCATCCCTCCTGCTCCGAAGTGG
Organism: Antrostomus carolinensis; assembly: GCF_000700745.2. Classification (NCBI taxonomy): domain Eukaryota; kingdom Metazoa; phylum Chordata; class Aves; order Caprimulgiformes; family Caprimulgidae; genus Antrostomus; species Antrostomus carolinensis. Next base: position 37,202 of record NW_010339145.1, read on the forward strand.
GTGGGTATCCGAAGCTCTTTGAGGGCTTTTAGGGGTTTTTTGTGTTTTATTTTGTCTATGAGGCATCTTCAAAGACATTGGTTTCATCCAGATAGATCAGAGGAAATTAAGGGAATTGTTTTTTCAACCTCTTGCCTCACCCTCTGTCCTACTCAAAACTAATAATTTGGGAGGGCAAAATTGTAGCTTGTGTAGATATTATTAAATACCTCATAAGTAGTACTGGGTAACATCTTTTAGTAAGAACTTCGACCCATGAACATAATTTTCCAATTGTCTTGTGCTGTCATGGCTACCGAATGCTATAACACTACTGACTAGCTGGAAGTTTCACTCAAGATTAGTATTTCTTTTGGCTACACATACACATTCAAAGGTGCATCCTCTGTCGAAAAACCTGCTGTGCTTCATACACATAAAATGACAGGAGCAAAACATCCTCACAAGTCAAACTCAGAGAACATTTGTGTAGTAATGGACACGGGATTTCTTAAACTAGGAAAGAATATTTGAATTTGGTATATCATTACTGAACATTTTAATGAGGCAGCTAATTTCTTATATTTTAGCATGTGAAAGATCAGTTCCCTGAGGAATTCAGATCTCACTGTCTATTTCATAATTTCAGTTACAATAACTTTGCTTTCAAAGTGAGGGGTGTTCTCTAAAATTTCAGACCACAAATGTATCATGGACTGCTAGAAAGAGCAGACAAAGCAGATCGTATTAGGCAACCTCTGAGACTCAGTGGCTTCTGGATTCTTAAGATTCTTTTTTTTACGATCTTAGTACTTATTCTTCTGCAGACTTATCATTTCATCCTGTCTTATTTTCCTTAATTTTCCTCTTATCTGTTAAGTGGATTTCAAATGTAACCACATATAAATCACTTAAAATTACAATTCTCCATAAAAGTTGTGGGGACTAAGGCCCTGGAAACAGGCTTTACCAATAGGAAGGAGAGCTGCTAGACCAAACCAGCTGTCTGTGTGGCCCATGAAATGAGCTGGAGTTCATGAGGACAGAAAGTTGAAATATGCAATACAAGTCTTGCTTATTGTCCTGACAATAAACTGAGAATGGAAATTTTCCTTTTATTTTTTCTGCGTCCCTCTAGTCTATTTGTTAGCTATGCAAAAAGTAACAATAATAATGTAGTTAAACAAACCATACAAGTCAATTGATTTTCTTTTTCTTGTAAGATAAAAATAATTTAAAAATAATAAAATAGGGGAGAATATATAGGGTAGAATTTCTAAAAACATTAATATGATTTAGGAGTCCAAATCTCATTGAGGAGAAAATTAGGGAAGTCAATCAGTTTTAATGTTGTATTCCAGAGGGCAACAAACCGAACTATCAGATAGAGAACTAGGTAGCCTTAGCCATTGCTAAACAATATTCATATTTATAGTTTAAAATTCTTTCCCTCTCACAGGCCATCTCATTCCTTATTATTTTTTTTTTATTTTGTCACTTTTGGAAAATATAATCAGTCCTCATAGGAAAGGTATATGAAAATAAAGAAAATATTTTTCTCTCTGATACACCAAAGAGAAGACTTTCACACAATTCTGTCCCATTCCTCATCCACAAACCATAACTAGTCATCTATTTATTCCTCAGAATTTTCATTCTTGTTCTGTTTCTCTGTGATATGCTCAGTAAATGAATGCTTAAAACAATTGCCATGGAGTTTTTACTATGGAGAAGTAGGCCATTATGTTTCAAATCAATGTGGATAATTGCAATGTGAAACTAACAATTTTCTTGAAATTAATACTAGAAGTGAAAAGCTGTGGCAAAGAAGTAAAATCAAGTCTCATTATTAGACACACTCCCACTATTTCCACAGAATTTAAATGATTAACTTACTTAAGGAACATATGACATTTCTGATTTTTAACTCAATGCACCTTTCCTAAAAAACCCTCTAAACTCAATGAAAAGATTTTTGATAACTCTTATATAATCTGAATTGTGTCTTTGATTATCCACTTATATATTCAAGTATATTTTCATAGCATCACTTCACTTAACATTTGCAATCCTCAAAAGTTCCTGAGAAACAACTGGGTATCTACTCTTTTGGTCTTTGATGAGGAATCAATATGATAAGAGCCCTGACAAAGAATACCTGTGTCAATCCACACCAGCAGTCGCCACCAGCAGAAGTGCAATCAGTACCCATGGGTACTGCTGAAATAGAGGTGTGGCCATCATGGAGGGCATATTGCTTATCTTAAAGGAACATATGCAGGCTCTAGCCTGAGTATCAGTCTATCAACTGATTAAAATAGATAATAAAAACCGCCTTTATCTTGAAAAGCTTACAATCTAAGCAGAAAAGACAATGAATGGGCAGATAAATACCGGTACAAAGTAGTCAAATGGCTTTGTCAAGGTTTGTGACAGAGCCGGAATTAGAAATGAAACTATCCGACATCCCAAACAAGGCATTTGGATGTGAAGGGAAGGCAGCGTGTTGCATGTGACTATAATGAAGTTTTAAAAATTATCATAAAGGAGATACTTGTTCATGAAAAATATCTCATGTTGTAGCCTGGCTGCAATCAAATGCAGCTTTTTCATGGAAAAACTATTTCTTTTCCACGTCTTACAAAATAAGTTAAGAAAGAGTCAGAAATCAAAAGGAATTTTGATGAGCAGCTGGAAATTCTTGTCTACTGTCACAGCATATTTTGCTGGTGTAGAGCAAAGAAAAATAATAATAAAAAGCTCTGCAGAAAATGAAATCTATATAGATTAACTAATTTAGATTTATTGGACCTTACTCCTTTATAGCAACATAAAATGACTGGCTTAATAGAGGAGAATGTGAGAGAGAAAGATTCATAGAGAGTAATATAATACTTTGATACAACTTTTCTTTAATGATATGTCTGGACATGTACTTGCTTTCCCTGACACAGCTCTGTTCATTTATTTCTTAACCTTTACTGTCCCAAAGGCCAGGTTAGTTCAAACTATATGATACATCTGCAGTACATAAAACAAACTATTCAATTCTCAGAATTACACTTTCCAAACCTTATTATTTCTTATTGATTATTTCTTTAAATATTATTTTTAAGGTTTTGTTTGACTTTTCCTTTTAGATGCAGCATAAAGCTCAGGAAACTCAGCAATAGCACATTATAAGGGCCCTGGCCACCAAGAAATCACAGCTTCCAGCAGCAAGAGGCTGTGAGACAAAAATATTTGAGCTGTTGCAAAGTGTTGCAATTGAGAAGAGCAATAAGGCAGAGAGGAAGAGTCACATCTCTGAGCTGTTGGTTCAGAGACTGCAGGGGCACAGGGGCAACTGATGGTGGTGCCAGCAGTTGCTCACACACGTGGTGTAAGTGTGAGTATGTATACGTACTCATGTATGAGAATACGTCAGAAAAGCTGCCAAAATTCAGTGCAGGAATGGCATGAGAATGCCTTTTTCTACAATTACTAGTGTAATGAACAAACAAGAGCAAATTATTCACCTGAACTTAACTGTGACAGATTATGATGCAGTTCCAAAAAAACATGTCAATATTCTCTCCTTTCAAGTCCTTTGGTTTATTAACTCATATGATGGGGTTTTTTTAATATTCTTTGCACAGTGAGCCAAATTTGCTAACCTAAATTTATCAATAGACATAGGAAAGGAGAAGAAAACTGCTGTATTTCTGGTATTAGCAGCTGCACTATCCTCTGAGGATCATCAGAAGTGTCTCAGCTATTAAAAACACAAGAATGGTGCACAATTAGCACAATGCAGTCCTAAGTAACTCCAGATGAGACATCGGCTGTTATGTACAAGACACGAGCAACAACTGTTGAGGCACAAACATGCAGTTCTGGGGGCAAATGTCTTTTTCAGTTCACTGAATTATAATGAAGCTTTCCCTTCCTTGAACAATTAGCTTTTAATTTAAAGAGGGAACTTGACATTCATCTAGTTTACAGATTCAGCAAGTACGTCTTGAAAAAAAGATAGGTGCAGAAAGGTGTAGCTTCATTTTGCTTAACTTTAGACCTCTGCAATATTTAAATCTGAACTAGTCAGCCCCACCTCCCTAGTCAATGGAGAGAAATAGGCACTTTGAATGTCTGTCTTGGACAACTATTTTAGGAAGGGATGAATCATGCCCTAGAAACATTTATTATTCTTGAGCCTTGTCAACTGTAAAACTCTTGAGATAAGGGTCTTTTATATGAAACTGTGACTTCTAATGATATACAACATTGACATATGACTCCTAGTTTCATTCCCAAGAAGGAATAGCCTGTGAACAAATATAAAGGAGTAAAAGACAATCATTTAGAGTAATTCTGAGCACCATTAGAAGCCTGGAAATAGGTGAGCAATGCAAGTAGCACAAAGGTAGAAAATCAGCCTTGTGGACCATTGACTTTTCTGACCTTGGTCCAGAAACCTATATGCTAAGGACTGATGGAATGAATCAGTGTGGTTAAGTACAGTGTCTTTGTCATAGGATGAAATATTCTCTCACAAATCTTCATAACCTTCTGCAAACTTTAAACTTTATATCTCTGGAGTAAATTATTGTCTACCACTGTCAGTGTTTCCCAGCTAATGCAATGGAGATGAGGAACAGCTTCACCAACATTTAATAATGAGTCTATATTAGAAATGAGAAACAGCATGTGAGTTTTCTGACCAGGTTTGATTTCAGACCACTATGATTACTACAATAATTTTCCACTTAATTCAACTAATATACTGTAATCCTTAAATACAAATTATTCATGCTTTCACAAAAATACCCTCCTTTGATGCATTGACCCATTGCATTAGCGTAATGGGTACATTGTTTAAGAACACACAGTGAGAGGAATTTGAACCATTTTCATTCTGGTTCTTTCAAAAGGACCATATATGACACCCAATAGCCTGCTCCAGCCTCCAGGGCAGTTCATAGAAAGACACCCATTCATTTTAATGAGGGCTGACCCAGTCCTGTGGTTCTACTAATTTAAACCAGCTATAAATGAGTCCCCTGGTTTTTAAAATAAATGGTACCATGTTACCAGGAATAAGTATGTGTTCAGTAATGCTTTATTTTTCTATTACTGACTTGACATCTTTCCTTATTCCCACAAAATAGCTGGAAGAGGTGAAGAATAAAATGCATTCCCCGAAGAAAATATAAAATCCTGTCTTTGGAGTCTTGACATTATTCCCAAACAGGTGATGGCTGCTTGCCAATGTAAACTCTCCTTCAGAGCTGATGAGTTATAATGTTCCAGTGGGTTATGGTCAGCTATGTCTCCTAGCTTTGACAGTTGGATCAACGATAAAAGGTGTCACCCATCATCAGTTATACCTTAGCCATACCTAGAAGTGAGAGCAAAGTGATCGCATTGTTGCCATATGTGCAATGAAAGAATTCAAAGACAGAGCAGAAAAAATCCATGGTTGATATTAGTTGCTGAAATAAAGAGTGATGCAGAAAACCACTTCTTAGCTAAATCCTTAGCTGATTTAAACCAGCCTAGCTCCACTGAAGCCAACTGATGTCACATCATTGGATATCAGCTGCAGAACTGGCCCATTGTTGCTGAGCACTGCAGAGCCTCAGGTTCAGACTGTGCCTGCTGTTAGACTCACGCAACCACAAGTGGCTTCACTTTGCCCTCTGGGCTCCAAATAAAATCACTACAAGAATGCAACTTAATGCTTGCTGTCTTCGCTGCAGACATGTTTTTAATGTATATTTATTCTCTTAGTAAAAAAAAAAGATATTCCATGTTATAGACATCCATTTATCTGTAAGCTTATGTAGGCATACTTTTGAGAAGCAATGATCCATATTTATCACTATTGAAGATATGAAAACTGGCACATTGTGCAGTTTGAAATATCTACTTCAACTCCTCTTAGCCTTTCAGTAGGTTGTTCAGCAAAGACCAGGGAAGTGGTGTCAAACAAGCACTCCAGAGTTGGTTAATGGCACAATTCCTACCTTGCCTCGGGCGTACCACAGACACTGCAGCATTTTGGAAGGTTTTGCTCCCTCCCATTTCCAGGAAGGGTAGAGATAGCAAAGGTCCTGATAGGAGTGTGTTATCTCAACCTCACATTTATTTAATAGATTGCAAAACCTGCAGAGCTTGGAAGGGTGAGACCAATACTTAGGGCAACTTTTTATTCCATCTCTTTGTTATTTCTTTATGGCTGTCTTGGATCAGTTGCTGAACTCCGTTCACTTGTGAGAATTATCACTTCCTCACTTTCTGGACTTCACCAAATGATGTAATATGCTACATTAAAAAACAAACACACAAACGAACAAAACCAAACAAATAAACAGAAAGACTCAGAAACTGTTGCTAGTAGTTGCTTTTCAGACTTTTTTTTAGCAGTTTGTGTTTCAAGACGGAGTTGATTAACTGTCTTTGCTGCTGTTGCAACCACAATTTCTGAAGGTAGCTCTTCAATATCAGTTCATCTAGTTTAGAGCTTACCCAAAAGATGCAGAAGCATTTATTTGTGTCCATCTCTTCTGGTTCTAGCGAAGTTAAGGGAAAGCCTTACAGTGCTGTCTAAGGCCTTGAGTTTGAGCTTACTGTCCCAGCTATTAGACATGTCTTACCTGACCATCATTCGTCATACTTTTCAGGGAGAATATTTTGACTGCTTATTAATAACTGCTATTGTTTGAAATCCAAATATAATGGAAAATATGACAAGTGGTGAAAACTACCACATTTTATGGCTTGAGTGATTTATTTTCCAAAATTCTGAGTAACACAGTAATATAATGCAGATAATTAGTGTTCAATGTTATTAACAACCTCATGTTTTCATAATAATGCTGTTTAATTTTAATAATCTGTTCCTATAAGACTACTCATGTTATTGTGATTCATTATAGCCATAGAAGCATTTGTTTTTATCTGAAGAGTGCAGAAATCAAAACACTGCATGCAAATACAAGATAAAAGTTGAGGAGTACGAGACACAGAAGAGAGAGGTACTGAACTTGATTATTAAGAACTGAGCAGCAGAGTGGGACGGTTACACATCACTAAGTGCCTCATCACCATACTGAGGTCTGTAGGACAAGTCCACATATTTATAAACTTTTTTGGTCATCTCTGACCAGTCCCTTTCCTCAAGGTGAGCAGCATGTACAAGCAGTGGGCACAGATTTCATGTTGCAGAGAACTATATTAAGCATTTATCCCAACTTGTACAATCTGCCTCTCAATTATTGCTGAAGAAAAACCTTGGGGGTTTTCGGTATTCTATGCAAAACCTTGCAGAATTAAGGTCACAGCACTTAGATGTATATACAGACATACTAGAAGCAGGCTAGAAATGTTTACATTGCAACACAGATCTGTGGGTACAGCTGGCACTCACTGCCTTTCTTCTTCAATGCAGTTCCCACTTCTACTCATGCCTGTGGGTTTTTACTTTGGACTGTTAATCTTTAGACCCCAAAGAAGCAACATCTGACAAGAAATTATGTCTTTAAACAGAAGTATGAGATATTAAGGCTAGATGTAATTACAATATTTAATGCTAAAACAGGTGAAGCACTCATCAGTTGAGGAGGTTTTGGAAGCTTCATTGCTGGTTATTCCTGAGAACAGACTAGATTAATGTGACATAGATGTTCCTGCTTAGGCCCAAAGACCCAACTGACGAGTTAGTCTGTTTATGTCCACCATCTATAAAGGAAACATAGGCGAGTAGATGTCTGTGAATATTGTTGTTGCAGGTGCATATCGGAAAGGAGAGAGCAATTAATTAAGGTGACCAATTTAATAGCTTTTGTCTAAGTAGAAATACCTTTGCATGTATCTCCTGTATTAGAAGAATGTGGATTTCCAAGACACTAGAGGCATTCACTCAACTGCCAAATTCAAACAAATGACAAGTTTGGAATTAAATTCTGACTGTGGCTTAAAATATATATCTGCATGAAGTTTACACCATAGTTTGAATATCTGTTTGCTACAGCAAAGCAATTCTACTGTTCCTTCCTTAACAAATGCCCTAAGTCACTGTGAAATATTATATTACGTGACTTTTTAGAATAGCAGCTTCACAAATCTTAGTTCTGAACTGTCTGAATGTTTGATGCAGCAATAACAGAATTACATCTCACCTAAAAAATTTGCAAAAGTCTTTCTTACAGAATCTTGGGATGCTTCAAATCTCTAACTTCTGCATGTTCAATAGCAAAATTTAAAAAGCAAAATTTAAAAATTCTGAAAAGCATCCTAGCTTTTCTGGACTTTTCAGGCTATGCATTTTGTATTTTAATCTGTAAATGAGACTAAAATATATATTCTTCCAGGTGATTTGGTCACTCTTATTGAAAATCCTGTCAGAATACCAGCCACAGTCACTGTCTACTTTAAGGAGAATGGTACTTGTTAAAACAGTAAGAATTTAACTGAAATGTGTCTTCATAACCATGACTTGGGAAAAGATCTTCAGGACTGCTTGCTGCTTCTGACAACACTACACTGGAGTAGTGGTCACATAGAAAGTAACATGATAATGAGCCTGCTGTTACAAAAATAATCCTCTTTTTTATTAATAATAAATAAGGTTGGACACTGATTAATTCATGACATATTATTAAAAGTATTTTATGAATTAGAGTCAGAAAAATAGGATTGTTTGTGATTAATGAGTTTTTCTTTTGAACCATTTCCAAAATCAATAGATAAAGCTTTAAACTTCCTATGTCTAATGCAAAGCACAGCATGCTGGCCAACAGCATCTACTGCTTTCGTCATCCAAGGGCTGCTACCCTGGCTCCCAGGTTGATCTGTCCTGCTGCCAAAGGTGCCACTGAACTCTGATCTTCCCTATTTTTCAAGAAAGCTGAGGCAGCACAACAAGAGGAACAGAAGAACTTGTTGTAGGACCAGAAACAAAAAGATCAAGGGGAATGCATTTGATTTTAATCTGTCCGATTGACCTTCACATTCATTCCAACTTTTCTTTTAGATAGTGTTCACTGCTTATTGTAGCTGTAAGTTCAAAACTTGCTACCTCAGCTTCTGTTCTGACTCCCTCTGAAGAAACAAAAATCCTATTAACTTTTATTGAAAGGGGGTCATGACCCATGTGATCACTTAGCAGTGTTTTCTCTTTCCTCTAAAAAAGAGAATAGCCAGAAGGCTAGCAAAAAGTAAGATTTTTTTTTTTTCTTTTTCCTAAAGGAGGAGTAAAAGAATTCACAGTACTCCCCCTGGGGCTTAATGAAGGAAGGCTGCTGGGAAGCTTTAATGGCTTTTGCATACAGAATCCCAGAGAGACCCTCAGGAGTGACTCTGTGCCCCCTCTAGCAGCACTGAGTCCAACCTGCTTCCAAACACATCTCCAATGGCAGTCTGAACCTCTGCAAGAATGCATTCCACTCTTTTGCTGTATTACCATGAAAAAACATTCCCATAACACCCAGCATACATTTTACTCTTATGGAGTAAATATGGGACATGGAGAAGAGCCTTCCTCTTTGCAGCAGCTTTTCATTTATGTAAAGAGTGTTAACAGAATCCCTCATTTTTTCACTACTTCTCCATTGTATCTCCATTAGGCTAAACAGTTCTACTTTATTCATCTCCTTGCAGGTTATGTGTTCTGTATCTATGATTGGTTAAATTTCTATATATTCCTCTCGCACTTTTGCTAATTTCTGTAGCAGACATGAAGAGCTAAGCATGTACAGTGTATCCAAGAAAACTATGTGTTCTTCTTACTCACATGTTAAAAGAAGCTAATGAGCTACCTGAATGCCACAAAAAGATAATCCTAATATTTTAAATGCAAATCAAATTAATAATAAGTGACTAAAGTACTAGATAAAGAGGAGTCAACAAGAGAATGTATTTAAACCATCAGAAAAATGTCTTTAGAATAAAAATAATTTTTCATAGATGAAGAAACTGATAGGAAACAGAAAACAAATAGTAATAATTCAAAAACTTCACAGCAAAGTCCATCATGACTCTGTATTGAGCCCAGTATTGTACTTATCAGTGAACTAGAAGATGGATACAGAAACTATATGAAAAATACCATAGTAAAGAGGGTTATCTGAGACAATCTTATCTCCCAACAGGCATTTCATCTGTAGAACATTGCAAGAAGAATAGTAGCATGAGCAACACTATTTTTTTCAATTTTTCTTCTTAGGTCAGTTTTTCAAGATCCCTGATCATGTTTGGTTTTCCCCTCTAGAATCTCTACAACTTTTCTTACTCTTCATTATGCTTAGTAGTCACTGACAGGTAAACCCTCCATGAATTTAAGTGATCCCATTTGGCCTCCACAGTGTATTATGTCAGCATGTTCCACAGATCAGTGATGTGCTCTCTGAAAAAGGCTTTCCTTTTATTGTTTTAAACCTATTACACACAATTTTCTTGGCTGCCCTGCTGTTGTTAAATCGTAAGAAACAGTGAATAATCAATTCCTATTCACTTTCTTCAGAAATGTACAGACTTTTATCCAAAATGCCTAAATCATCTATTTTCCAATCTAATTGTTCTGCTCTATTAATCTTCTTTTATAGAAGTTGTTTGAACTTTTGATCAGTTTTGTTCTACCAAATCCTCTCTGAGATGGAGTCACCAGGAGTCCACAAAGCATTCATGACCAGACATAGTTTTTCTTTATAAAGTCATACTTGGTTGCTACTTGACTTGCCATATTCTACAGAAAATATGCAGCTTTTTTATGTGATCCCATATTTTTCCAAATGCTGAAGTTAAACTAACTGTTAAATAATACCTTGATTTTTCTTTTGCTGTGTTTGAAATAGAAGAACTACTTAATGTGTGAAACCTGACTAATTGGTTGTGATATCTCCCATTCAGCATCTCACAGTTCAAATACTCAATGATTTCAAGTGTCTACTGAATGCAAGTACTCTTTAATCCACTTTTTTTCATCCATGTTGAGTTTACTTTTTTTTCCTCTCCTAATTGTGTCAGCTGTCTGACCACAGCTGACTTTGTTTTGTGAAGCCTGCTGTTTTAAAAAACCACTTGTGCCACCTAGATAGATTGATGTGTTTATCTTCCCCACTCATCAGGTGACTGATTCTTCCCTTGGTTCTTCCTTTCTCTCTTAAGGCACTTACAGAATTTTTTCTTGTCCATCTTAATGCCCCTTGCAAGCAGTACCTCATTTTGTACTTTTTTTTGTGCTTACTGCTCTTGTCCATGGATGCTTATCTCTACTTACCTGTCCCTAGCAACTTGGCTTAATTTGCCAGTCTCTAGACTTCCTTCCTGTAATGCCAGCTCTTGATCCAGCCACAGCAAACTCTTACCGCCTTTCATCCTCTGTGCTGGCACAGTTTGTGGTTGTGCCTATGCTATCATTTTCTTAATACAGCCACCTATTAGCTCATATTTCTTTTTATATAGCATTGTTTTGAATGGGAATGCTCTGAGTTTAATGATGCTTTCACAACATGGGGACCAGACAGACAGCCTCAGTCTCAATGATTTCCTTCCTCCACAGACTACTGTTTTGTTGAAGGACCCCAATGCCATTACAACTTACATCATGTCTGACTTTACTGCCTGCTCACAAAAAACTGCATCTACCTCATCTTCACAGCAAATTTGTCTGTAGAAGATCCCTGCTATGGCAATTGCCTTTATTAACGTTTAAAGAACTCCTGTATGCACATCTATCTATGTGTTCAGGATCTCAGAGCTTACATATAAATCTTTGATATACATGACAACATATTTTTTTCCTGTAAAAGATGTGTATTTTAATATTAGTATTCTGATCATGTAAATAATCCTTTTGCAAGATGTAAGAGATAAAATAATTTGAACAATATAAAGACTTTGTAAAAATCAAGAGTGTGGACGTAAATATGGAATATTTACAATATTAGCTGCCTCCCCTGAAATAGTGTACTGTAAAAATAATAAGAATTCAAGAAAGAATAAGGGAAATGAAACTCTAGCACTACACACATGGACTCTAACTCCCAGATTTTATAACAAAAATATTGTTCAGGTATGTGGAAGTTACTAGAGAAGGGAATTCTCACTTGTTTTACTGAGATATTAGAACTTTACAAAGCCACTAAAAAGCTGTTCACAGATGTTCCAGCATACAAAGTACTTTGGCCCCTTCTAAACCAGCACTTTGGAAGGAACTGCATGGTCTCAATGTCTAGTCAACTGAAGTCCCAGAGTCATTATATTTCTACTTGGACCATTTTCTTGAACCTTACAGCAGAACTCAACTGTTCAAGACAGTCACCTCATTAATTTTATTTCACATGATAAATATTGATTTTCCTATATCTACCAGTCAGATCTGGGATAATTCAGCAAGAAGCTGAATTCAACTAATATCAGCATTGCCATGTATTCAACTTCAGACCATTCAGTTAAACTCCTAAACACCATTACCTTTAAAAGCCACTGCTCTATTCGATTGTTGTCCTGACTTTTATGGGGATATGTCATCATTGCCATTGTTCAAGTTCACTCTCTATGCTTAGTAAGACTTCTGAAACCTTTCTTAAAAGTCCTCTCATTTTTATGATTGCATATCAACTATTCTGCTTCACTATCTTTATAGTATTTCACATACAATAGGGTTGGGACGTTTTGTCTCAGCATTTTGATGAACTGCCTGTAAAATTCTGAAGTTATCTTCCAATATTTTATGTATAGAAACTTCTGGATTACATTTTAAAAATAACATAAATGTTAAAATCTATTCTGAAACTAGTGGTTTGTATTTTTTGGTTCAATATTTAGCATCAGAAATAAATCCTGAAATTATTTGAATTATCTCTTTATCACAATACTGATATTTGATACAAGGTCATCTTTTCTTACAATTTTTCAGTTTGTCTTTCTCTATTAACATCTATATAACATTTTTTTTCTCCCTAAGAAACTTTTTTTAAAAAAGTAAATGTTTGTCTTTAAATACTTCACATTACAGGTCACAGTTAGTAGAACTAAAGCAGGAAAAAAAAAAAATCACCTAACAACTTAATAAAAATGTAAAAAAAAAATAAAAATAGATAATACCAGATGATAAAGGAAATCCAAAAGTGATCAGCAATTAAAATGCATCTTCTATAAAAAAGAGAGTGAATGTTATTTTATTTCTTGATTAGTTAAGTTGCATTTCTGGATGAGATGTTCCGCATCACCATTTCATGAAAATTTTATAAGAGAATGAGCTCAAAGTATATTATAAATTCTTTTAGCTTCTAACATGGAGGCCTTAATAATAAACTTTTTTTTTAAAGAAAATGTCCAGTGTCTGCTCCTACATGAGTTCAATTTCTAATAAGCCCTTCAGCATTAATGGAGAAGAAAATGGTATTCCATATTAATGGATCCTGAAGTGCTATTTGATGACAAATGTACAGGTAGTTTTATCTTTTGGGCATAGTAGCTGAATTTATTTGACTTGGCATGAAAAGAACCAAGATCTGCTGGTAGCCTCGGCATATTAAATGACATCAGTTCTAAAAGCAATAATCTAGGAGCATTTAAAGAGCAACATCCAGGGTTACGAACAGAAGCAGAAGAGGATAAGATTTTTTTTTCTCCACCACACATAGCTGGAGATGGCTTCCTTATTATTATAAACATTATTTGAGGACTTGCACAGCCCTCCTGAAAGGCAATAAACAAAAATATTGTCAGTGCATCTTGGGGTTTTTAAAGTGTTTATTTTGGACAATTTTTTTTTTTAATGTGTATGTGAATTAATGACTAAAATTAAATATTCAGGCTCATATTATTTTCAGCTATCTGGTTTTTGAAGTTTTTCCAGCTGATATACAGCATGAAGCACATAAGTAAAGGGTAGCAACATTTTTCTCCCCCTTCATTTATAACATACTACTTTACATTTTTATTTCTTGAGGTATACTTGCAGTCATGTTGCGATTAACACACAGTCCTGGAGAGGCAAAACAGTATTAATAGATATTTAGTAGGCCCCATTAAGTTAATATAAAATCACTGTTCCTTGAGATTGGACATTGAACAGAAGTTTTACTGCAAATGTGAAGGAATTAAGGCACTATTGTGATGGGCAGAAAGCAGCATACATAGTTATTTCTAGGTAAGCAGATAGCTGTCCTAATATATAATCTCATTGAAATATCAAAGCACGACCATTGAGGCTCTTGAGGAGTAACATCATGATGCCATCAAAATGTGAGATTACTGAAAAAGCACCACATCACTTTGCCAGTGAAGCTCACTTCCACATGCCATGACATGGACCTGCCATGCCATATGGTGTTACTGATACTTTTTTTACCTTCCTGGAGTTTAGCTGTACAGATGCAGGTTTCTGATACCAGTTATCATACCTGTACGTACAGTTAAATTACATCTCACATTTTTAATTGCATGTAATACCATTTTCAACTATTTAAAAAATGCTTTGTGCTTTCAGTTTCACTGTGCTTGAATGTTTTATTGGAACATTAACTGAGTTTACTTAAGAATTACTGGGTAGTAAATGGACTAGTGAGGGAATTTAGGTGTGGTGGGGTATAAATTTATTTTTCAAATAATGGTCTCTGGTGAAATTTACTATTATTTTGTCTAATTATTCCTCTTTTAAGGCTATTAGTCATACTTTGCTACAGATTACCCTTGCAGATTTGAAGAACTTATACAAATAAACCTGTCATTTCAGAAGGGAAGGACGCACCTTTAGTTGCGCTTGTACTGCATGATAGAAATTATTTTCACACATTCTCTGCTGTGGTTTTATTTCTAATTATTGTTTTGAATGGATTTTTGTTTAAAGCTGATCTCCCAGTTGTAATGAGTAATATTTGTCATTTTTTTCTTGAGCCATTATGGTTTTCTGTTAATATTCTAGGTATATCTAGGACTTAAGTATCTGCAGCCATTCACTGGCCAGAACTTTTCTGTTATTGTGGTAGCTCTGATTATTTGAAATGTGTTTCCTTGTGGAGAATTCTAGCCTTTAAAATATCTTAGTTAAAACTCATGATTCAGGGTTTTCACCAGGTTCAGATCTTCAGGGATACTGAGTCATGTACCCCTTGCTTATTCAACAGCATGTGGACTCTGCAGTATTCAAATTACCAACCACAGATGTATAAACAACAAGTATTTGATCAAAAAGACTGACTCATTGCATATGCCTTAAACACTCACGATCTCCATCCAAACATGGGGAGATGCCCCTCAGAAGAAAATTCCCAAAAGCTTTAAGGTGACACCTGTCTCTCTAGCCTATATCAAGTACATATTTCCTAACAGGGTAATTCAGCTTCCCACACACCCAGCAAAGCTGTCTAGAAACAGCACAAAAAGGAGCCCAAGAAGGGGATGCTCTGAACTAGACCCAGGCAGAGCTCTGCACAGGGCAATCTGAAGTTCAAACTTATAATACCAGACTGTTAATCTAAATTGGTTTTCTCCAAACATGGGAAACAGAGGTAGCAATGCTTACCCAGAAAAGGCAATTTGATCTTCAATTCATTTTCAGCTGCTGAGGGCTAGGAGCAAGCACGCTGGTGCTTACAGATGTTGGCAAGTAACAGTTCACCCTTATTCCCATGAAATTAATTACCTACAGACTTTCTAATCTCAATTTAGGTGATGCAAAAAAATATTATGATTATAGATTTAAGTTATTTAAACACTTTGGAAATCATTGCCATATGTCTACATGTACTTACAAGCACTGATTTTCAACACATCACTTTCTTCCTTAATGTACCTAAATGCTTTTGGTTTTCCATTCTCTGAGTTGACTGGGAGCCATTTGCTGCAAAATCCAATTCTTTATTACATGGGACTGCAGCTAATTCAAGGACCATCTGTGTGTACTTATCAGTTAAATCATTCTTTTCAATGTGCATTATATTGCACTTGTCAAAGTCCAATTTCATCTCCAGTGGTGTTGCCTGTTTACCTGGTTTTGCTCTTTCCCAGTGGAGCTCGTCAGATTCCTTTTGAGTTTGCACATAAATAATCTTGAGACAGCGGCTTATTTTACAAGTTTTCTGCATTTTGATGAACCAAGCAAAAAGGACAGCTTCTGCCCTGCTACAGTGCAAAGAATGCTGTACTGGCATCGCCGCCCGTCCGCCCACATTCTTCCCTCTGACAGGATTGCGCACCACTGCCCCGTGAAGCAAAGTGGAATTTCCATCCTAAACACAGATAGGGAGTGGGGGAGGAGGGTGTCCCACCTCAGCCTCCCTGATGCCCATGGGTTCTAATTCAGATCAGTGAGGAGGAGCAGGTGTCTGGTAGAAGAGCAGGTGGCATTTTGAATAGTCCACTGAAGATTCATGTGACATACTGAGCATCTTCTGATGGATTACTTCTTTCAGCCAGAGTGTGACTATGGCACAGAGACAGATAATTAGGACTAAGTTACTGTCTTAGGTACCAAAAGCAATGATGCCTGAGGCTTCACTGCAGCCATATAACCGTTTGCCAAAGATTGTGTTGCTGTGAGTATTCTGCTCGTGATATCTAAGCCAGCTGGACTTAAGGTACTGCAGGCATATCATCTGCATCCCTTAAGCACAGGCATGTGAGTGCTCTTTAACTTGCATTCTGTACACTTGCTGTCTTTTCAGAGCTGTCAATATCTCTTATTAGGCACAACCACTCATGAGAGGTATAAAGGGCATGTGTTTCTCGCAAGGGATTAATCTCCCTGAACTCCAGCCCTCAAGTGCCTGCATCTGGAGCTGCAGTATTGGCTGCTGGTTCTTCTGTACCCTGCTCTGTGTTGTCAGCTCTTTGGGTCTTATTGTGCAGTCTTGTAGCCTTTGGGGATTTTCCTGAAAGTCCTAGCTCTCCCATGACTTTAAATTTTTCATAATGTGAATATTTCTTTGTCACATTAGGAGCTGGAAATTGTTAAAACTAAAGCTACAAGCACTGAAAGAAGACTAGCACTTATGATTACTAATGCCACGTGATTTTTTTTAAAGCCCGAATTACAATTAACAAAAATTTATCACTGCTACACATAGCCCCAAATCAGAACTGCAGATAACTTAGGCAGACAGCACACGCTGCGGTTAGTGGCAGCTGCCAAACTGCAAGGGATGACCCATGTCTTCTCAAGCTGAATCCTGGTCTCCTCTGAGAAAAAATGCTGCAGTATTCACCAGCATCACAGGAGCCTGCAGCTAGAGAAATGAGGAAACAAAGAATAATCAAAAGAGAAAACAAAATGGCTTCATGTCAGATGTGAAAGCCAAAAAAAGGAGTAAAGTGAAAAACAGCAAATGAGCAGGTGCTCTGAGAAATGGAAGAATGCAAGCAGTGAATGAGCGTCGTCACAAGGACAGAAAACGGTGAGGGAGGAGTAGAGAAGAGAAGGGTAGGCAGGTCCCTCCCTTTTAGGCAGAACCATTAGAGTGCCAGCTCCCATCCAACTGTTCATCGTCTCCCACGGATTCGTGCTGAATGGGAATCTGCCAGGTGGTGATCTGAATGAAGGAACCTTAAACATCTCTCTAGGGACATCTTTCACTTAGACAAGGGACAGTCGGGAGAAATTGTTTGGGAGAAGGAAGAAAATATTGACAAGGTTTTACCTGGAGTATTGCTTGTTTCTCTCATCTCTTTAGACCGCACATGCATTGTAACAGCATCTGTGCCTCTGTATCTGCACAATGCCTAGCATATTTCAGGGGCTGCAATCAAATAAAAGAAAGGAAATACAGTGAGAGAACAAAACCTGAAAGTATAGTTTTTGTGTACCCAATAAACTCAAGACAATCTCACTGAATAATTTACCTTTATTTAAGCTTTTTATTCTTCCAGTATGTTTGCTGGGTATCTTCAGCTGTCCTAAAACCTGAAAGGTGATTTCATGAAACACAGATTTATGTTTTGGCTTTTTTTTTTTTTTTTGTATTATAAGCATGTAACTGTGTGATGGATCCCACACCAGCACCCTGTTTCATTTAAAATGCACTGACTCTCTGTTGTGCAGATTTCCTTTCCTTGTTACTGGGAAGAACCTGAAGAGGCAAGCTGTGAAAAGCAGAAGGAAGGTGCAGGGAACAAATACTCTCAGAAAGGACAGAAAAGACAAATGGAAAATCAGACATAGAAAAGAGAGAAAAAGAGGGTAAAATATGAAGAAAATGAAATAAAGATCAAGCCCAACAGGAATTACTTACCTACATAAAGTTAAATATATGTGTAATCATTTTTTTCTAAGAAACAGTCCTTTTTTAAAATAAATTGCACAATATTTTTGCGCATAAAAATATATACTGCTATTGCCCTATTCTGCCAGAGTGCTACACAAGCCTGCTAACACTATTTCTCCTCTGCACAAATCTTTTCTTAAATATTATTTTATCTCAACTCGCTAATGAGTGCAAAAAATCAGCAAAATGTGAGGTGTACTACTTAATGCATCTTCTTCCAGCATGTGAAAACTGGTTTTATGCAGTTTATTGGGTACTGCTATGGCTGTGATCCAGCATTTTGTCATTAAAAGAAAACTAGGAATGTCTGTAGCATTTGCTGATATGTGGGTAAAATATATTTGTTGACATAAATTCTGTATTTCTAAGAGCCCAGACTCAGCATGTAAATCTGCTGTTTTCTGGTAATTCTGATTGTCAAACATGGCATCCCTGCCAGACAGAGCTTTTGTCTCTGCAACCAGAGAGATCTGCAGGACTTCTAAGGCTTCCCAGGCTTCCTAAAAATTTTTAAGCATTGTAAGATCTTCCCAAATAAGTATACACTTATTAAAGGCATGATAATCTACACAAAACTGG
Source organism: Antrostomus carolinensis (assembly GCF_000700745.2). NCBI lineage: Eukaryota > Metazoa > Chordata > Aves > Caprimulgiformes > Caprimulgidae > Antrostomus > Antrostomus carolinensis. The sequence continues at coordinate 56,008 of NW_010339145.1, forward strand.
AGGTTGTTGTAGTGCCTTGACTAGAGTGATGCAATCCTCACTAGAGAGACTTTCTCTTAACTGCAATTTCATGCATTTTTCAGCAGTAGAAAACAATGAGGGAAATGTATTTACCAGCTGTAAGTTGTAAGAGGAGCTTACAATATTCAGAGTTAATGTCTAACACAGTTCTGATTATGAGGTAAATGCTAATAACTTACAACACACTCAAAATACCACTGTGTTACTCTGCTTATTCATGTCAGAATTATAGTAAATGGGAGAGTTTTTCAGGTGAAAGGGTTGTTCAGCTCATGTCCTCTTAGTGCACAGCTATAATTCTAAAGTCCATGTGTCATGGTTTTATCTCATTAGATAAATTAGTAATAAATAAATAAATCCATCACCGTTTTGGGTTGTAACCTTAACAAAGTTTCTGTTACCTTTACTTTTCTTCTCATTTTTTATCTACCTTATCAATCTCATTAGATTTCCGAGGCAGGGATTATTTTGCTCTCAGCTATGGCTCAGTAAAAAAGACCTTGATCTCATTTAGAGTCTGGTCACTACTGTAACATAAAGTAATGTTAATAAAGAGTTCAAAATAGTGGGATCTCTATCACTATGACTGTAGACTATTCTATAGACCCATGTTTCTCACTCATGTTCTTTTTCATGTTTTATCACACCTCTTTCCTTCTCTACACAACCTTATCTGTTCTCAGCTGTTCTACTGAGTGCTGTCCTGAACAATCCTTCCCTACCTCAAAAGTCCTCTCATCAAATATTTATAAATTGGATTAATGTTTCATCACCCCTTAAGTTAAATACACAGATTTCCCTTTCTAAATCCTTCTTCAAATCCCACCCCAACCCCTTGAATTCTTTTTGTAGTTTGCTTGTGGCCATCCAGTATTTCATGGAAAGGCACCTTTTTTCCTGCAGACAGCATAAACAAAGTATCACCAACATAATTGATGACCCTAAAAAATTGCTTCACAGAGAACTGAAATAGCAATGCATTCTTATTTATCCTGAACATACTGTACTACAGGAAAGTAACATGGTTCCCCAGTGACAGACCATAAACCATGCTTCTACCAATCTTAATACATTTCTCACAAGAACAGATTTTGTGTTTAAAGTTTAAAACAAATGTTTGATATTTAAAGCAAAAGGATTCCTTTTGCCCTTCAGATGTTAAATCAGTCATAAGGCACAATGGGAACTCCTTTGCCAAGCACCAACATCCGGCTGTCATGCTGCTGGTGCCACAACTGATTACACTTTACAAAAATATGACAACTGCTAGCAGTAGGTCCAGGAAGGTTCAGCCTCCCCACACCTTTTAAAGGGTTTTATTCAAATTGCAAGTCACAGCTCCTAAGTGTTGGGATTTTATGTGGATATGCATTTGAAAAAAAAAATTGCCAAGCAAAAAATATTGGGTTTTCTTTTTGGGGTAGGAATACATGTAGGAATACATGTTTTTCAAATAAAGTACTCCAGAACACCGTATTAAGTGATGAATTTTTTTTTCACACAGAGTTATTTTCCCAAGGTCAAATCCTGTTCCAATGAAATACAGGGGAGATTCATAACTGATTGCAGTGGGATCAGGACACTGTATTTAAGGCCAGGTTCTCTCCTCAGAGCTTAGCTTTTGTGTATGCAACAAAATCAGTGGTCAGATTTGCAGAAAATGCCAGCAGAAGTTGGTTGTGCTTAGGAAAAAAAAAGGTCCTGATAGTCCACAAGCATTGTACATGTAATTATTTGCAAGCCTTCTTATGGCTCCTAGTATTATTTTTTGAACATCAGGTTAGAGCTGAAAGAACAGGAATAAATTCTAGCAGAATCCATCTTTTTAAAGTAGTTAGTGAACAAAGTTCATAACCTATCAAAAAAGTGAAAGAAGAAAAGCAGCTTAATATTCCTGTAGAGTCATTTGAGTAATTTTTAGTCACTTTTACTTTCATTCTGTTTTCCTTTTTTTCTTTCCTTTTCACTCCACCATTCTCTCTCTCTCCCTCTCTCCCCTGCCTCCCATTTCTCCACTCTTAATCCTTACATAAGAATATAAATATCCTTCTGCACTTAAGAAGATACAAAGAAATTTTTTGTTTTACAAAGCACATCTCTGCTGAATAATATGGCATATACTGATATAGTTCAATAATGGCTTTTCATAAATATTATCTCTGAGATTTCCAGAGACTCCAGCTCTGAACAGTTTCACCTGGACAACTCCTATGCTTATGACAGCACTAGTGATCAGGAAGGTTATGAAAGCACATCAACCACTGTCAGTGGTATTCAGCTGCCCAAACATAAGTGTCTAATGATGAGATACCCTGGGTTACCTGAGACATCCACCTAGTAGTAGCAGACATGATAGAGGAAGCTAACATCCTTCTGCCTGATTTGTACAACAGAATAAAGCCTTAGGTACCACTGTCCATGTAAGGTGAATTGCTGTATGGGCATTGTTCCCAGAATTGAGTAGGTCTATAATGGTTATAAAGGGAGCTTAGATACCATAGCTGTCATATAGACACCCACATATATAAGCTTAGATGTAAATGTCTTGGTTTAGAGTTTAATTTAATTCACGTGGTTTTGTTTGGCAGAAGTGACACGGTGATCATTGCCATATAATGCTATTCCCCAAGGATTTCTTATTACTTGGTGACAATTTTGATGCCAAAACAACTTAAGCTTTTAAGAAGATTAAAAGTAAACGAAAACCAACCAAAACCCCACAAGTAAACCAACAACCTGCTAATTAATAACCATTTCTAAAGGAAAGGAATGTCTACAGTCAGTTTATAGATACACAACCAAAATCATACCGTACTAGGCAAGGTGTGGGAATCAGCTAGTATCCTTGGTCTGCCATGGTGAAATTTATGAAGAGGGTGATTCATATCCAGAACAGCAATGAAGCCTCTCTGTTGTGGCACAGCATGAACTGTAATTCAGACTTCTGCGTATTAGAAGAGATAATTTGGTGCTAGAATAAAGTAATTACTATTAATCTTGTGCTCAATATGTGGAGGCTGCAAAGTATATGGGATTATTGCCCTACCGAGTTTGAGATAGGAGTGTCTTTTAAAAACTAAACTTTCATTATTGCAATTCAGAAACAACTGACTGGCTTTAATGAACTCTCAAAGGTTTTAGTTACATACACCAGTTAGAGCATAGCAAAGCTTGTTTGGAAACACTGTGTTTTATCAATACAACAGAGCTAGATGAAACTCAATACTGTAACTGATGTTATTTTTCAAGAAAAGAGGGATGTATTTTATCTATTAGATACTGGAGATCAGCTAGCTACAGACCTTAATAGCAAGTAGACTAGAAGTCCTTGACATGCAGCAAAATCAACTCATGATTTAACCTCACACTGCTATAGAAGATTAAAATGACTGCAGATTTCAGAAGGGTCTTGAGAAAGAAAAACCTTCCATGGTGGAAGGTTTTTACATTATGGTAATTTCTGACTCTTCATACCAGAGTCAGCTTTGATTCTCTATGTTCTTAATCCTAAAAAGTGCTGAGAACTATGGAATTGTGTTTAATCAAAGGCAGATAGAAATGCTTAGAATTTCATGTGCTTTTGATTTACCTGCACAAAGTGTTGGAAGTGCATAATATAAAAGGTTGGCCATGTTGATTCATGAGCAGTGTCTTCTTCAGGGAAGTAGAAACATGTGGCATTTATACATAACAGAAAAAGGACTCTTCTGCTGATATAAACCACTGCCTCTAATGTTTCACAAAAGCAGCTACTCTGCTTCAAGCCACTAAATTCCTCAAGACTTAAATTAGAAAAAAAAATTCAATCTGGGGCACAGCAAGACAACTTCAATGTTTAGAATTCAGTGTTTGTAGAATAGCAATGGATTTCTAACTTCCCTCATGTCAGCAGTTTTTAACGTCATTTATAACTTCACTTACACAATGTAGGACCACATCAATAAATAATACTAACATACTCATTATTTGGGGTACAATCAGGAGCTGTACATTTAGGAAGAAAATACTTCTGAGATTATATGATCTTGATTGTGTTTTCAGTGTCTGAAGTGGAGCATTTCAAGGAAGCACCAAAAGGAAATATATAATGAATGATGTCCTGAAAATTTCATGAAATGTGTTTTCTGATGGAGGAAACTGTTTTATTTGTGACTCTGTCTGATCTGACACCACATGTCTAAAGCCATTTTAATGCAATCAGTGAAGCTTTCAACTGTGTAAAGCTAACACAGTCTTAAAATTGAATCCAGCTTGATTAGATCACCTTTAAAATCAACTTTAATTTATAGTAATCTAACTCTACAGTGCTTTTTGAGTCTTAATTTCATCAATAAATTAGCACTGATCACAAGTCTATTTTGACTGAAAACAAAAACACATTCATACACCAAGACTATGTGAGATGACACCATGTTCAAATTCTACTAACGGAAGTCAGTGCTGCTGAATCCTCAGCTAAGACAACAATTAAAGTATAATGTGTTGTTCTTTTAGGCTTTCACACAATGGAGGTTGTTACTAGCACTCCTTCAGTTTTATCAGATAATTCACAGGGAAAAAAAGGAAATTGAGAAACAGTTAATAATATAGAACATGAGATAATGAATACAAAGCAGTAAAGCTTTTTAAAACCACAGTTTATGTAAAAACTCTTAATCACAGCACCACTCTTGATCTCAACAGGCTTTTGAATGCACTAAAGTTTTACCAGGTTTCCACCGCTGCACCAGCCAAGGAGAAGTGAAGATAGGGTAACTCAGCTGCTCATTTCTCATCGTGGTTATGGGGGCCATGCAGTAGAACTAGGGTGCAGCATCTGCTATAAAGCATACATTCAATAAAATTGTATGTTCCACTTAATTTCATTTCTGTGGGTCAGGTGTCAGACAACGTCTGGGCAAGAAATGGGCAAAAATTACAAAAACCGGAAGAAGCAGAGAAAATGGTGATGCAGTCTTAGCCTGACTGACCTAAAGCTTGTGGCCCTTCTTAAACACAGAAGGATTCATACCAAGGGTGGCTTTAGACACTGCCCCTTGGCACATGCTGTTCATTGATCTGGGTAGAGAGTCCATTTTGGTGTTTTGACACAGGTAACGGGCAAGTACTTATTTATTTTAGGAGACCTCGCTATCTTTGTCTCAGCCATGGACATCTTCAAGTTAGACTACCAAACCTAAACATTATATGAGGTTCCACCACAATAACATGATGCTGGAAAAGCTGCATTGGAGCTTATAAAGAGAGTCCAGAGTGCCTTTGCCTGCAAAGCCCATGCTAGCTTCCTCATGGTCTTCCAGCTGTTTTCAAGTTGTGTAGCTGTGAGACATGCATTTCTTGATAGCACAGAACACACTTGTTTGCAGAATATCTTATTTTCTTTGGAATGTACTTGCAGGGGTGGGATTACCCGAGTGGCTGATCAGTCACCTTTTATTTTAAGGGAAAGGGCATAATCAGAAGGGCATTTCCCATGAAGCGTGGAACCGATCTCACATAGCTGCTACAAGATCTTTTCATGTATTCAGAAGTTATTGATCTGACAGCTCTGGGGGAAAGCTTGTCGTTTTGGTCAGAGGGAATGGCAAAGTAGATTTTTCTCTGTTGTTTTTCTTACTGGATGGATAACTGAAGCCTTTACTTATACTTGTGTAAAAAACTGCAATTATAAATCTATTAAAGTCCATAGATGTTTTGTATTGATATTTTTATTGTAATTTAAATTTTAAAAACCGTGTAGATTATGTAATTTTCTCAACTACACAGTTAGGTGAGAAATAGAGAGAAGTTACAATAATGACTTTTTTTTAATACTTTCTGTAATGAAGTAGGATTACTGAGGTGAGAACGAGGTAACAATACTGAAGGTATGCTTTAGTTTTTTCATAAAAAATTAGAGATTAATTAAAAGCTTTAAAGATATAATTCTCCATTAATCTTAGATTTAAATATATACATAATAAACAGGAATATGAAAAGCTATTTCTAAAAGGTCAAAGTTGCACACCATAGTTGATCCCCCTGTTGATAGAAAACCATATCTGGTTGTATATTAAATGTCGTCTAAAACTTCCTGCTTCCTCATCTGTCCACCTAATTATCACAGACTTCAGGAAAAAATATTGTAGTATTGATTTATTTGTCCTGATGTCTACTCAGAAAGTTATTCTTAATACTACAAGAGATTGCTGTGCTCTGATTTTTTGGCATCCAAAATATTTTTAGTGCAGGGGAAGGGGTGTTACACCATAACATTGATTAGATGATGGCTTCTATAGCTCAAATATTCCTGTCTTTGTTTCACAGTTTCGTCTGTTGTGACAGGTGAGCTTTGACTTTCAAAGTGAAGGTGATAATGTGCTCATCACATCATCCCATTTGGTTAGTTATTTCATAAAACTATTTTGATGACTAATCACTTTTACTGTGTCAAAATAAATCCTACTCAGTTTGAAAGGTACCATACAGGAACAGTAGTAATGGATTAAAATTACATGTGGATAATAACTTTAAAAATTTTAAAATGCAGAAAGAAACATTAGTGCTCAACACAGTTTGTAAACCACACATATGTCTGTGCATAACAATAAGGGAACACAAGACTGGCTTCTAAAATCTAGTAATTAATAACACGTATTAATATTTTCACAAACCAATATGGTTCTACCTTAAATTTAATTAGGTTTTATACCCTTACTCTTCTAATTGGAAGTCTGTTCCAGAATTTTGTTTCACTGATGGTTAAAAATCCCCTCATATCCAGCCTAATTGCATTCATAGCTACTTTATATGCATTTATTCTTGTGTCAGCGCTGTCCTTTACCATAAATAGTTTTTCCCTTCCTGATGCTTACCCATCAAGGATCTTTATAGAGCAATCATATCCTCTCTGAGACTTCATCTGACAGACTAAACAAGCAAAGCTTTTATAGTAACTTTTTATAAAAAGTCTCTCCATTCTATTGATCATCCCAGTAGCTGTTATGTTTCTGATCCGGTTTTTGATCCAACTTCTAAAAAAATAACCAGAAAAAACTGTAATATTTTATATGGGTTTTCTCCAGCACCTTGAATAATCATTAACATTTCTATGATCCATCTGTTACATCTCACCTTTGCATTTCATTTCTTTTTTAGTGTTAGTTATGATGTTTTATGTATTGATTGTCACATGCCAGTCTCTACTGTTCCCAAGACTTCTTCTACCTATTAGTTTGTACATGTACATCTGTGTATTTCCTAAAATCATAAGCACTTTTGCTGTGATTAATCACAGAAATAAATGCAGAGTATCTGTTACTCTGCAGAGTATCTCTCTCTGCACCTGATGTGTAGATAATTCAACTCTATGCTAATCTGAACAGTAAGAGCCCAAAGCAATATTATTTCATGGTTTTGTTCCAGAGAATCCAAGTTCAAAGTTCCTGAACTTCACCAAAAGTCTTCACAGTCTATTAACAATTATTAAACCCATATTCAAGTTTTTGAAACAAGACTTAAAAGACCTGATCGTTATCAGTACTACAGTTAAAGATACGACTACTGACCCTGTAGATGGACAGTAGCAAACTCAGGTAGGTCACATAGCGTGGGAACATGGAGTTCAAACTCCAAAATCCACCTGGTACTTTGGGCAGAGCAGGCAGACATTACTGAATGACATAAGGAGGGAAAAACATGTCTTGGAGAGAGCAAATAAAAAATTTTTTTGTAAAGGGAAAACAATGTAGAAATACCCTTAGGCCTCAAATTTCCATTAAAATTCCCTGACATGTTCATATGGCCACCTTAGATACATGTAAAAATTCCAGTGTCAGAGCTTAGGCAGATGGAATGAATATAAAGAATAGGTGAGAAAGATAAAATAATTTACAATTTGTATATACATTTTTGCTTACGTTTTAGAAGAATATTGCAACTGGAGAAAGAAATTTGGCAGAAAATGTTTTGTCTGAAAAACTGGGCTAGACCTGAAATACCTTTGCAGCCTAAACTGTAATGTGCCTTTGATTTAAGAAAATGTTACTCAGTGCAAAACGAAATCATGAGCCACTGAAATTCTTACAAATAAAAATGATTGCTTTTGCAGGGAGTCTCTTCACCGCTATGTATGCAGGCAGTCACTTCAAGGGCTTTGTCAGTTTGAATGAGTTCACAAGCAGCTGTCATATATCTTTAGCCAATTTTTCCTTGTCAAATACAAAGAGCTCTGTCACCAGAATTGGAGTGACTGTCATTAGCAGTTATGCAAACTACATGGATTTCTTGTAATGTTTTTAAGTGACGTTTCTGTACATTTCTTGAGCTTATGCAGAATGGTAGCCTGGCACTATGGGATAGTTTGCTAATACTCAGGACAGGTACAGCCCAGATACATTTTCCCACACAGCCTTGCAAAGCAGCACAGCTGTGTTTTATCATAGCGTGAGAACCTACGGGAGGAAGGATGAGCTTGGGGCATACTTCTGCTCTATACTCCCTGTGTGACCATGATCAAAAACAGTATGTCAAGCAGAGATAAAGAGGTGGTGATACTTCAGCACTAGATGTGGATACACTTTAATGAATGATGGTGGGATGTTTGCATGGGGTTCATACAGGGAAAGCTTTGCTCACAGCTACATGCAAATCAGCTCTGATATCTAAGGCATTTAGCCATGGTAAAAGGGAAAGGTACCTTGGGATACTGATAAACTAGTGTAGCTGTTTGGCTTTAAGAATAGAAACTGATCTTGTCCAGACAACTCAGAACACAAGCAATAATGTTTATAACTGTCCAAACCTATTTATCAGGCAGAAAGTCAGACACCTAAGAAGACATGTTCAGAGGTATTTCTGTCTTCACTTCTGATTAGTATTATTTGGGTATATTGAACTCTTCTGATGTATTTAAAATGGCTAAAGCTGGCTTCCAGGATAGAAGTTATACCAAAAGAAAAGTATAGCCTTTTCTTGTTTGATGAAATGCTACTGCTAAAGAACACCTCATGGTGGTGTAAGAGAGTCTACACTAACTCTCATTGGAATATTGATGCTTTAAAAATCATACCTTCTACTCTGTGGTCATAGTGGTAAGGTTTTATATGCAGGTACAGCAGACTACTTCCTTTCACACTGATTTCCCATGGAAGTGTTCTGATGGGCAAAAAAACCCTGAACCTCTAGAAAGTCAATTGGAACTATTCTCCTACAGAATAATGAACTTCCATCACACAGAAGTAACTTTCAGTGATAGTTTTTCTTGAATACTGGCATTTTCAAAGAATTACTAAGGCACTCAACTCCCATTGGCTGTAGAGAGGAACTGGGTCAAGAAAAGCATAGTCTAACCCTCTGTCACCTCACAAACTATCTTGTTTTCTGTGTTGTAAAAGAGGATTCCCTGAAGGGGATACTATCCTCCATCTTCCTTTATTGCTAGTTAGGAGTAGAACAACTGAAGAGGTAAATAGATCTCAGCATTTCTGGTGATCTTCTACAATGAAGTGACAGCATCAGTGGACAAGGGAAGAGCTATGGATGTCTTCTACCTGGACTTCTCTAAGGCCTTTGATGTGGCTGCCCACAACATTATTGTTACTAAACTGGAGATGTTTGAGGTTCATAGATGGACTGTTAGACCGATAAGGAATTGGTTGGATGGCCACATCCAAAGGGTTACAGTCAGTAGCTCAGTGTGCAAGTAGAAACCAATAACAAGCTATGTCTCTCAAGGGTATGCACTGGAACCGAAAGTATTTAATATCTTTATCAATGACATAAACAGTGAGATCAAGTGCACCCTTAGCAAGTTTGCAGAAGACACCAAGCCGAGTGGTGTGGCTGGTTCTCTTCAGGGAAGGAATGCCATCCAGAGGGACTTTGACGGGCTTGAGGACTGGGCTCATGCGAACCTCATGAAGTTCAACAATGCCAAGTGCAAATTCCTGCACCTAGGTGAGGGCAATCCTCCGTATCAATACAGACTGAGGGGTGAATGGATTGAGAGCAGCCCTGCGGAGAAGGACTTGGGAATACTAGTGGATGAAAAATTGGATATAAGCCAGCAATGTGCGCTTGCAGCCTAGAAAAACAATCATATCCTGGTTGCATTAAAAGAAGCATGGCCAGCAGGTCAAGCAAGGTGATTCTGCCCCTCTACTCTGCTCTTGTGAGACCCCACCTGGAGTATTGTGTCCAGTTCTAGAATCTCCAGTACAAGAAAGATATGGACCTGTTAGAGCAGGTCCAGAGGAGGGCCATGAATGTAATCAGAGGGCTGGAACATCTCTCTGAGAGAGATGGGGTTGCTCAGCCTTGAGAAGGGAAGGCTCTGGGGAAACCTTATTGTGGTCTTCAGTATATAAAAGGGGCTTATAAGAAAGATGGAGAGAGACTTTCACCATGGCCTGTAGTGACAGGACAAGGGACAACTGTTTTAAACTGAAAGAAGCTGGATTTAGATTTGACATATTGAAGATTTTTTTTTTATGAGGGTGGTGAGACACTAGAACAGGTTTCCTAGAGAAGCTGTGCATGCCCCATCCCTAGAAGCATTCAAGGCCAGGTTGGATGGGGCTTTGAGCAACCTGATCTAGTGAAAGATATCCCTGCCCATGGCAGGGGGATTCAACTAGATTATATTTAAAGGTCCCTTCTGATCCAAACCATTCTATGATTCCATGATTTCAAAGCTTGTTCTGTTCTGCTTCTTGAAAGATAAATTATGTAATTTTTAAGCACCATAATATGTCTGCACAGATGTTGTAATTACAGCAGGATAGACTGTACAATTTGAAATCAGATTGATCTTTGGCAAATTGTTTTCTTTGGCACTGTCATAAAGTTCAGCCTTCAAGCAAGGTAAAGCTCTAGGAATCAGTTATTTAGGGCAAACATTTATTTTGTGCTATAGTTAAAAACTAGTAATTAGGCTTATGATACATGATTATTTGTGCTTTGAATTCTGATCACAGCAACACACTCTTCACTGAAGTTTTCATCTTTTCTTTCCCTTTTGTAAGCATCACTAACTACAATAGGTGCGGGATAAAATCTCTCAATCATACAATTTAAAACCTCTGTAGGAGATCCCCACACAGATTATTAGTGGGAAGCAGTACATTTATCATAAAAAAGGGGAGAAAACTTGGGTTCTACTTCTGGGTCTCTCTCTAAGCTGACTACACAGCCCCACTACAAAGAGCAGAAAGGAAACACTGAAGCTCTTGCTCTCCATTCATTCCTGTGGTAGGAGCAAACCTGTAGCACTGGTCTTTAGTCCAGAAGAACTACCTATTTCTTGGCTATGCATAGCAGCTTTGCCCCCAACATTTGCACAAAGGAATAAGAAAGAAGCTACACTGATAAACTAGCGAGGTGTGAGATACCATCTTTACAGCTGTCGCTGAACAGATTAAGTTTGTAGATTCCTTTGATATTCAGATAGGATCTAACATCTGTTTGCTGGTGAGACCTAATCATGGCTGTTAATCCATTACACTTTTTGGGTTATATGTCAGATAGTCCACATAACTATATTGTGGTCAAGAAGTTATGAGCCTACAAAAGTTTGAGCTGAAGGTCATGCCAAAACCCATTTTTTTCATTGTGTGTTTTCCCCGGTGAACAACCACCATGCCAGCTTCTACTGAGGGAAAGGGAGCTCAGTCTCAGGTATGCAAGTTTCAGTCTGAGCTCAGTTCACAATGAGTCTGCATGCTCAGTAAATCATGAATCTCAGCCCATCCCAAGTGTCATCATGATTATACACTCCAAGATTGACTGAGGCAAAGGACTCCAAGTCCTGTGCTCCTAATGATGCTCTATGGACAGATAAGGTAGAGGCAGCCCCATCCATTAAAAGCCACCTGAAACTGGTTATTGATAAGCATATTATAGATCTTTTGTTCATAAACAACAGAGATAATAAAATATTTTATTTGAGAAATCCAGATAAAACACAGAGAAGGGAAGTGCTTTGCAAGAGCTGCTTCCACAACACTCTTTGCTCTTGCTGGTCTCCTAAGAGTAACTGAAATATGTGCTAACCATATCAAACCAAGAAACACCCTTTTGCTCAGACCCACAAAATCTTTCCCTCTCCCTCCTTGCTGACCTAATCATAAATTCATGGCTGCTGTAAAAACCTCAGGCTGTGAGCTTTATTGACCCAAGAATGACACCCAGCAATTCAGGAGGGAACAATCTAAACATCTCATTTCATTTTCTTTCATGAAACCAAGAGTCCATATCACTTTCAAGTTCATTTCAGCTTTCTTGTCTGCTTCAGCAGAAAACAACCCCACCATGTACACTTTCGGTCCTCTAAAATTATATGAAATTTATCTATGCTGAATTTCATGGTGTTTCTGAGGGCAACATTATACAGTTTGCCATACAGAAAAATGCATCAGGCTGAGGAAAAAAAGTGAAATTTTTATATATAAATGTGTAATACCTGAGTTATTGTATCCTTTAAATAGGAGTAGCCCTTGAAAAGAGTAAAGAACTGCACAGAGCTTCTCAGAGGCTAGCTTATTTTAAACAGCAGGGATTAAATAGCAGCAAATACCTTTTCTTCCTGTCTGCTTGTGTGACACTATAGGGACTGAAGCAAAATAAAAAGCTTAAGGTATTCAAAATTAGGCTAAAATAGAAGGAATGGAAGGAGAGGGGTTGGAACAGGAATTTTTATATGTATATGTATATATACATACATATATATATATACGATTTGGAATTTCCTTTCTTTTATTTGGAAAATCCCATAGATGTTCTTTCACTCAGGCACTTATTTAGTAAATTAATCTTACTGGAAATATATTCACTTTCCAGGAAGTGCTAACTGTGCATTTCTTTTATGACTGAAGCACCAAAAATTCAAATAAGCAGAACTTTTTCTGTTATTTATAGTAAAGTCATCTTGTATCTATGAAGAATATCACCTGTAAACCACAGTTTGTCGACACACAGACACTCTAAAAGTTAATGTGAACTTGGGTTGAACATTCGTTAGTCAAATGGCATTGAAACCCTGTAGAGTAGTTTAATGCACTTTTAAAATGAAATAAGTAAAATAAAATTGTGACCACTTAAATTCTGAATAAGGATGTCCACTTAAAGATTCAATAACATTCATCTTCTTTAAATTTGTATTTTTAATTTGGATTAATGGCCTTGAGTCTTCACACAAAGAAATCCTGAGACTGTTTGGTTCATTGAAAATTCAGGTTTTTCCAAAGTGGTAAGCTGTGGTAAGTGGACAGAAGTGTTTTTGAAAGGTGATATTAAAAACCTCTTGAATATTTGTCATATGCATATATTGAACATGCAGCTAGGGTAACAGGCTTGTTTTAGTAGATAATAATAAGTAACAGGAGCTGAATTTAGCAGGAGATTCGTCTGCCGAAGAATCATAAGATCAAGTCAATAAATTTTAATGCATATGTTTGTTAGGAGAGTCACCTTCAGGTGAACAATAGGGAAAACTCAAGGAGAGCTTGATCAGGTAACAGGGGACCGATAGATTTTGGGAGTATGATTTTTTTTCAACCATCTATATAGAAGAAATAGCAATGGTTTTGGTATTTCCCACTGGTTTTGCTCGTATTCCAGTGATGTTCTTGCTCAGAAAAAGCTCCTTATTCCAGGTCATGTAAGAACCTGAGGAACTTCTTTGCATTGTCATCTGGTCCAGGCTTTCCACAGAAAGCGGGCAGCAGGTACTGCTCCAAAATGGCTGCCACGTTTTCTGTCAGTGCCTGAGTGCACACATAGGCCTGATGTCCTTGCCCACCCTTGGGGCTCCCCCTGCCTTGCCCATGGCCCAAAACCCCATTCCAGACCCAGGGCCATCAGTCCCCACCCCAGCAAGGCCATACAATGCGTCTCCAGCCCCACCACAGCCTTGTCCTGCGCAGCCATGGGCTATGCTGAGGCAGGCCCACCCGAGGCTGACGTCCCATCCTTGTCCCCATGGAGGTGCCTGATGCCCTGGGGCTGAGGCTGTCCCAGTGCCCCCCAGCCTGCCCTGCCCTGTCTGGGAGCTTCAGCCCCTCAGACTCTGCACAACGGTCTGCAGAGAGGGCGGGTGGGATCCAGGCAGCCGTGGATAACGAGCTAGCAACAAGAGAGGAGTAAAT
>NW_010339145.1:70177-76189 GCF_000700745.2 Antrostomus carolinensis
GTACCAGGGATTCTCCTGGACTACTAATAGGACAGAGTAGTTATAAACTCTCCTTTATTCGGAGACAGGAGATGAAGCTGACTCATACAAAATGTTAAATCTTAGACTGACCTACTATACCCTCTATTACAATTATTGTGTCTCTACCAGGAGAGTTATGTTCTTCATACAGTATGGTCAGCTTATCAAAGTGATGCATGCACACAAGTCTACATACTCATGCTGACTATCAGGAATATATACATGTCTAAATTATTCTTGAAAGTATAAATATATATATACATTTAGATATGACAAAATCTCCATGAAATATCTGCATGTAAAGTCAGATTGTCTTTTAAGCATACAGGTCAACCTTGGTAATTGCTCACACAAATGCTGCCTGGAATGTGGTAAGACTTTTAGCAAACATGTGGCTGTCCAGAAAATTCAGATCTGTGCACGTACAGTATATTTGTAATGTGCAGAGGGAAATATTTTTTTCTGAAGATTTATAGTAATCAGTTGGAAAGGTCATCAATCAATCTTTAGGCAAGGAAGTCAAAAGTGAAAAGTCATTTTTACTTGATGCCAATCTGTCTCTCTCTGAAAATGAATACTCAAAATAATGAGATAAAAAAAAAAAAAAATTCCAATAACACTTTTCTAATGCGAATTTTCTTTTTTTTCTTTAAAGTAAAATTCTTGGCGTTTTCAGATCCATAAACACTTCTAGGAAAAACACTGGCCATATGTATGTTTATTTACAATCAATGAATGAAATGCTTCTAAGTCTAAAATCAAACACCATGATTTTATTTATAACAGGGATTTTAATCACTGTTCCCCAGCCAGCTCTGGAGGAAAGTACTACCACTGTCTGTCACAGGTCTCTGTGCTCCCCAGCATAATGTGCTGCAAATATGTCCTCGATGACCTTTCATATGCAAAGGATATTTTTCTTTCTCTGGCCACGATAAATATCTTGTTTTACCAATCAAAAGCTGAACTAAAAAGAACTCACTATCAAGTTAACAGATTATCACATTTCTGATTTGTTTCTGTATATTTACATTAAATTAATCTGTCTCAGAGAAGGATTGGGACCATTGTTTTATAGAGAAATGTTTCTAACTGATCAATAATCCAGTCTCATCAGGCCATGAAAAGTATTTACTTGCTCTCAGTGAATGACAAAATTCCCCGTCTAATTCAATAGGCTAGCAAATGAGGACACATTAAATTGCTTTCCTGCATGTAGATATCTATTGACAAGATATTTCAAGCTAATCTCTTTTATACCACAGAACTATTTTAATGGGTGAATGCTTCAGCTTTTGTCTCTGCTGGTAATCATGCTTTCTCTTCCATAATTTCTCTCCCCCACCTGCTTGTGTACCCAGAACAATTTCTCTAGAAGTTTAATGGCTTTACATTTTTTAAGAAAACACATTTATTAACAATAAACACAAAGCTCTATAAAGTCAATGCTCAGATCTGGAATTCCACATTTCATCCAGCACCATCACATATTTCTGTGTTGTCAGCACATATTTGTAATACCTTGCCCTTCTGCTATGGTATTTTTACTTAGCACAAGATCTTGATAGAAATTCCCCAAGTTTTATCTACACAACAGGCGGTTAGAGGCATTATTCTCACAACTACTTGAGCCAGGCCATCAAAATTTTCAAGAACTGTATGTATCAGGCATTCGGAACATTCAGAACCTTATAGGAACCTGAAGTCAATCCTTCGCCCAAACATCATGAACTTCCAGATGTCAGGGTAGAGTCAGGTCATACAGTAGTTCACTACCACCCCTGTCCAAACACATTGTATATGAAGCAAATTATTTAAGACATACACGATTTCATTAGCACAGAAGCATGTTCCAGCAAGTCTCATCCACCATACTAGTTCGGAGACACCACCTTCGTTACAGATTTGGTCAACATTTCAAGAGGTTGATGCAGAAGTTAAATGAGGCAGGATTATCTGTGAAGGATATACCTATAACATTACCAGATATAAGTATGGCATGGATTTTCCAAACATATCATATAACTTGATTTTTTTTTTTTAATTTGGGGATGCATAAATAAGTAAAAAAAAAAATATAAAAATTCATTCAATAAGTCATAAGGCAGAGTTAGCCATAGATCCATTGTCATTAAAATACTTCTCTAACATCTAATTCATTATAAATATAACTTCTTTTTTTCTTTTTTTTTTAATTTTTGCCACTCACAAATAATATTTGCTGCAGATATCATACCAGGGGCAGATTAAGTTCTTTCAGTGTCTTTAACTGTTACAAATTTAGTTTATATTTACTTTTTTGTGTTAAGAATAATAATGTAGCCTTATGATCACAAGTATTACTAACTTCATGTTAACAGGATTGATAAGGTGGATATTCTTTTTTAAGAAAAGGAATACCTTATGGCATTTGAAAGACAGCCCTGCAATTCTTCAAGTAATGTAATTCAGGCACTATCTCTGTGCTACCATGGCTGTGTACAGGTTTCTATCCGCATCATGTGTGCTGATAAGATAGTCAAATACTACAGGTCTGTGATTTGTAAACATCTGAATCAAGGGCCCTGCTACATTCCCTGATCGTTCATGCAGCAGAGTGCAGCAAAATGGAACAAAAAAGCTTTTTGGAGCTCTGACTGCAATGCCCAGAGTTTAATAAATAAGCTGAATCTGTGGGAAGGTTAAAAGAAGCAAGCTGGTTTGATTCAAGTTATAATTATTTTGCATATATAATTTCTGGGATTCTCCAAGTTTGTTTACGCCCTCGAAAGGCATGTACTTCTTCCAGTTTCATGCAAATTATTATTCTATGCATGACCTTGCCAGGCAGCCACATTGAGCATTTCCATTGTCTTTGGGAAAGCTCTGTTTTAATCCATGCAAATAATTGTCTCAAAAGTGGTGCAGTGAAAAAATAAAATATAATCCCTGGGTCTGATGCTGCATTACCACAATTTTTTTAGTGATTTGCAGGACATATAAAGTGGATATAAGAGAGTATATATTTAACTATATATATATACTTAAATCACAACAGCAGTGATTTCCACTCAAGCAATTGGTAAAACAAAATCTCAAGGCAACAGGGCCATACACATTTATCATTTAATCATGCTGCATCTCAAAAGGGACATCTGAACTGCCACCAAAGGTGTGACTGCAATTCTTGTTGCCATGTTATGCTGACATGGAATATGCTACTGTCTTTCCACTTCTGAACATTCACCTGAAACCTGTAGAATTATGTGTATTAAGGAGAGTTTTTTACACTTTCTCTTCATTTTACAGTTGTCTCTTCCATTGTAATAGGAAGTGAAACCCAAGGATCCCCAACTTCTCTTGGATTTTTGCCACAAATATTGCAGTGATTTTTCAATACATTTCCCCCAGAGAAGTAAAATTGTTTCAGATTCAGCTTCTTTCCCTGCATTCACTTAAGAATATTAAGCAAACTTTGATGGCAAAAAAGTTTTTCTTGACAAGCCATAAGGTTCATCTCTTCATTATAAAATGAAAATTTAAAAGGAAGCATTGCTCCTTGGGGAGCAATTCAGTTGCCTGAACATTGGTACCTGACAATGAGGGGTTGGCATGTGTTGTTTGGCTGGGGTTTTTTTATGAAAAGAAACCATAAATTATACATTAATCTAACATATATGAGATATGGATCAAATTGTTCCTTTTTCTGTAGACATAAACACCCTTAATTTTCAGAATCATTGTATTTCACACACCCAAGCTATGTTTTGTTTAGTAAGTTCAGGAGAAAAATATGGCTATGAAATAGAATTCAAGCCATCCACCAGGTCCTGGAGTCTGGGTTACTACTGACCAGCTTAGCCCAGACTTAGCTCTATGCTGCTGGAGATATACTACTTTAACACGGAAGCTGATTAAGAATAATTCCTGTAGGTCTACATGACCTGCTGTGACACCTTTGAACTGCAGAGCAAATGTGCTGTTAGAACATGAAGCCACCATGAAAAGAGATTAGAGCAGGACCCAATTTATTATACATTGTTTATACCAGTGCTTCCAGTACTTTAAAGTGCGCAGAAAGGTCTTTACCCTGCACAGGTCTTAGCACTGAAGAACCCCAACTTTGCCCTCCAGAACCATGGCTTTCATACAACTCACCTTAAAAGTAGTGTCCTGAAATGAGAGTCCTGTCTTAAGAACCCTGGGTTTACAAAAGTAAATTAAGTGGGGTAGAAACAATACTGTAATCAATGTTCATTTTTAGGTTCTTTTCATTTTAATTTTTATTTCTGTGTTTCATAATTGGATTAATAATCTTCTTTATGAACTTTTGTATTGCACAATAAATCTGATAGCGTATATCTTTACAGAAGTGCAGATGTATATACAGATGTATAATATCTAATTTTATTCTGCTGGTTTATGACAAAATTTATATTCTTACACACAGTTTATCTAGCTTAGATTTTTATATATTTTTCAGTCATTTACTCTCTCCCTGATTTTAAGGAAAAAAAAAAAAAGTGTAATTTTCCATTGATCCTAAATCATTAGTGTTAAGCAGAAAAATTTTCTTTGATAATAAAATAAACCCCAAAGTTACATTTCTTCCCTTCAGGGAAGGGTGAGGAAGAACCTGTTAATATTCCTCCTTACTGATTGCCTCTTAAAGGTCCTGGGACATTTATTGGTTGAATAGCTTCCCAAAGCCAGACATTTCAAGGAAGTAAAAAATCAAATGGTATCTTTTAAATTTTGCAACCACTTATTCCCCGTGTTTTCATGTGCTCAAATCTGTTTTTCTTTGTAAATCAACAAAGTTGTCCTTTGGTTAAGTAAACATAAATGAAATTAACAACTATGTAATACCTGTCTGTACTCACAAGAGATTTTGTGGCTTTTTAAATCATAAAATTAAACCTCAAACAATGTTGTTACTGGCTAAAATTTCAAGACAGAAATGTTTTACATTACCATGAGCCTGAGCTTTTTCTCTCATTTCATACGCTCAGTTTGAACGAGCCTCTTTCAAGGGCTGCATGCTGTTATGCTGGTGGCATTACATGAGAAACTCCAGGAAGGCTCAATATCCTCAGTCATAAAAACCGAAGCAAAACAGAGGTTTTATCCCCACTCCTAAAGAGTATCTCATCTGAAAGAAAACATGAAAATATGAAATTATAAGTCCCTGTCTAAACAATAATATGCCACAAAAGGACTCAGGGGTTTTACTGGAAACACAATAAAATAAAAGTCAGCAGTAAGATCTGCTTGCAAAAGCACATCTCACACTTGGTAGTAATTTATCAGGAATAATTATCAACTTGTATTTCACATTCATGAGTGTATCTTGGATTCTCCACCTAGCTTGTCATCTGCTTTTTAAGAAACACATTAATAACTTTGAGAAAGACTAGAGGAAGGAAACAAAGAGCTGCAAAAAGAAAAAGGCTAAAAATCACTTGGAAAAGACTGAAAGGAGACATGCTAACAGCTTTACAGTACACAACAGTGTGTTAGAAATTGGAAGGTGATCCATCATCTGTTCTCTTTGGCCACTAGGAAGACGCCAAGAACATATCAGCTTAAATGGCAACAAATGGTCTTTTGACCACGTGACCAACAAATGGTCCCTCAGGTGGGATATTAAGAAAAAAATTTCTAGACACAAGAATATAGAAGCAGATTCCTCATCTCCTCCAGACAGACACTGAAATCAGCTGCTATATATGGAGGCAGCACCTTTGTAGCACATCTCAGATATCAGTACTGAGGCACTTGGTAAATCACAGGATCCAAACTGCTATTCAGAGGCTCAGTATAGTTTTTTCCCTTCACTAAGAACTGAGATGAAGACTGATCCCATGGCAAAATTCTCATGTACTTCTTTATAGACAGTTGCAATTCTGAAGTAAAATCACATCTTTTCCAGTCGGATTTTGCCTCCAAGTCAGCTTCAAGGTAAAATCGTCTCAGACTGTCCTTCCCAATTGGTAGATGATGATGTTATAA